>NC_067400.1:296966231-297268564 GCF_016432865.1 Antechinus flavipes | reverse complement strand
TTGACTACCCTTTGTTTTATGAATGACAATAAATTGTGGCAAGTCTTCAAAAAGGTGAAAATACTAAATCATTTTACTTGTCCTCTGAGGAACCTATATGTGGGCCAAGAAGCATCAGTTAGAACCAAACATGGAGCAACTGATTGGTTCAAGACTGGAAAAAAAAATACAGCAAGGGTATATATTGTCACCTTAACTTATGTACAGACTACATCATGCAAAAAGCCAATATGGACAAATAAAAAACAAGAATTAAGATAGCCAGAATAATTTCAGATATAGTGACAATACCATCTGGTGGAAGAAAGTAAGGAAGAATTAAGAAACTTCTTAATAACAGTGAAAGAGGAAAGTATAAAATCAGGTTTGAAGCTGAAAATTAAAAACAAACAAACAAACAAGAAGCTAAGATCATGACATCTGGACCCATCACTTCCTGAAAAGTAAAAGGAGAAGAAATGGAAGCTGTCTCAGATTTCATATTCTTGGGTTTAAAGATCATTGTGAATGGTGACTGAAACAACAAAATTAAAAGGTGCTTCAAGCATTGGCTTAATTGATCTCCTTGTTGTCCAAGGGACTTTCAAAAATCTTTTTCTTCAGAATCACAATTCAAAAATAAATGTTGGTGCTCATTTTTCTATATAGTCCAATTCTCACAGTCACATATTACTATTGGGAAAAAAAACCATAGTTTTTACTTTATGGACTTTTATGTATTATATCCTAGTCTTTTTCTTTTAACAAAGAAACACTCATGCATGAGTAGTGGCCCCCTTTATGCCTCCTTTATGCCATAGTTGAGATTCTTTGTTATCTCAGCTCACCCAATCCAGTCAAATTCCCCTTGCCTGAGGTGCTATGAAATTGATGACTTGTTTGCTCAATCTCTTGAAAGCTTCTCCAGGAACTGTCCAAGGCTCAGGAGACTCAGTCCCTCCATAGTCAAAACAAGCCAAGAATTCCATTCAGGTAGGTCTGCAGAACTTCTTATTCTAGCTGTTTATGTCCTAGGAGGAGGGGAAGACAAAGTACACTCTAGACCAGCTTTTTTTTTTTTTTATGAACAAAAAAGTTAGCAAAAGTTACTCAAAAAATAGTCAAAATAGAAAACTTTTGTTCAATGTCTCAGCACTGCCTCTTGCAGTTGGAGATGCAATCAAAAAATAAAGAGACCCCAAAGATACCTATTTGAGGATAATGTACATATCAATTAGCTCTTGAGTCCATCTATTTTCCACAAAGCAAAGGGACAGAACCACCTTTCATTTCCTCTCACATCTTGTTCACACTTGTGAACCTCTACCTTTTTTCCCTTCATTTGAAGTTCATTTTAACCCGATTTCAACTACAACCTAGCTCCAACCTACAGTATTTGAAACCTTGTTATAGTCTTCCCCACCTCTATAGCTCTAGACGTAAAAACTTCAATTCAAGTGTTAGTCTATTTCTTTCTCTGATAGAAAAAAAAATTATGAAACTGGTAACTGATTCTCTGCATGAAATGTTCATTGTTGATGATGAGGTATTCACCTCAAAACAGGTGAATGTATTGAGTTCATAAAATAATTGATTTAAAGCTAGGAGGAAATGTAAAAATTATGAGTCAGGAGAACATAGGGTTTTAGAGCTATACCTGGAAAGAACCTCAAAAGTTGCCTCCTTCATTTGATAAATCAGGAAACTGAGGCCCAGAAAACTTGAAAAGTGTAAGTAACAGAAATTTGAAGTCCTTATTGTCTGTATCATTCATGGTGTAAGGAATTGTGTATCTATTGTGCTATTTTAATAATGGCATTGTTGTCCTTAGCAATTATTTATCTCCTGAATTATTATTTAATTCTTCACATGCCTATGTCTTTTCTTCAAAAATAGGTTAAAATTAGGAACCATGTCATATTTTATTTTTCATATCTTCCATACTCAATTTCTCACAATAAATTTCTGCAATGATTTCTTCATCTATATATTTCCAACTTGGACATATTTCCCAGAATTTCATTCTTAAATTTTGAAAGATCCAATGAACATCTCCATTTAAATAATTACCTGTCTCATAAACTCATTCTGTCTAAAATAGAATTCAACTTTTCCCCAAACCTCCTCTTACTCCTGAACTACTCTCTCCATTCTTTCTAGTCACAAGGGTTATATCCTGAGAGTCAGATACTAAGACCTCTAACTTTATATTGTCTTTCAAAAGCATTTTTTTTCTTTATATTGAGGCCAGTATCTAAATTTAGGTCCTTATTTCCTCCTTTTTAACTGGTCTCTCTCTCTCAAGCCTTTAATTGTTTCTAATTGACCCCCTACCCAGCTACCAAAATACTTTCACTATAACCTCAGGGCTGATCTGTCAAGGGAGGTTTACTCCCCTGCTTAAAAATCTTCAGTAGTTCCCTATTTGACTTGGGGATAAAAATTGTACTACTCAACTTGGAATTTAAGAATCTTCTCATTTAAGTTACGTTATTAGAATTTAAAATTAACTCTTATGTATAGTGTCAGCAAGAGTTTCCATAAATAAGGAGTATTTCAAGTAGTCAAATGACTACCACATTTGGCAGGTCTTCACCCAATGTATCACAACCACCATTCATTACTATGAAATATCAAATTTTCAGTCTTTGGCCATTTGGCCCTTCTATATCAGTAATCTTATGCCAATAAAATGTTTCCTTCAAAATGAGTGTCCATTATGAAAAGACACATCTCTCAGCTTCTTTGAAAAGGAGGATTGGGAAAGGTGAAACAATGGATATAACATCAGAGTTGTTTTCAATATGATGTGTAGTTTTACTGAGATTTTTCTCCCCTTTTTTTTCTTCCTTATGATAAGGTATGGATCCCTGGGAAAGGGTGGAATAAATAAAACATAGAGGATGTAAAATAAAAGATAACAACTGAAATTTTTAAAGTAAAAAAAAATTAATCTTTCAACTTTTAAGAAAGGAAATAATAAAGTTTCTTCACAGTTTGTTTTCTTCTATTCAGAATCAAAAAAAAAAAAACTGGACTTTTTTCTACACTGTAATTTTATTAAAAATAAATAATAACAATAATAGTCTATAGTTTTCCTTTATAAAGGATTGCAATCTGTACTTTCCAGGTAACTTTCCACTTTCTACCAGCATTCTGCTTGTTTTCAATTCCATAGAACATCATGCCTCACTACTTGAAAAGCCAACAGGTAGAAATGAGGAAAGAAAACATTGTAGATACAGGAAATAGCAAGAGAAATATTCAGAGTTGAGAGATGAAGTGCCCTGTTCGTGGAAACACGAGGACTGATATTACTAGACTGATGATTACATGGAGAGGGAGAAATTGCAAGAAGATAAAAAATATGGTATGATTAGGAGATGGTAAGCTATGATGGGCTTTGAACACCAAACAGAAGATTTTTGCATTTGATCCTATAGATGAAATTCTGGCAATTCTAAATCCAAACCATTACTCATAACCATTCCTTTGTCTCCAATGACCTAGCCACCAGTCCTTCAAGCCTTCAACAAGCCTTTCTTGGACTATTGGAATAATATACTGTGTTCTCCCGGTTTCACATTACTCCTCCCTCTCCATACTTGACATAACTGACAAATTAATTATACTAAACCATAGTTCTCTCACTGGACAAGGAACTTAAGCTTATCTAACCTTAATATCCTCATTTATAAAAGGTTGATAATAATAGCAACTATCTCACAGAGTTCTTGTGAAGACCAAATTAGATAATATGCATGAAACAAAACCTTAAAATGCTACGTAAAATCAACTATAATTATTATCATTTAACTCCCTTGTTCATTAACCTTGAGAGATTCCTACATTTAATTAGTTAATCAAACTAGCATTTATTACGTGCTGACTGGTTGACACTGTGCTAAAAAGATGGGAACACAGTGACAAAAAAAGAAAACCATTGCATACCTCAAGCTATAATAAGAGACTCTCTATATCTATGTGTCTCTTTGTATGTATATATGTTTGTATATAAAACAAAGCCTGGCAAAGTAAATGCTTAATAAATGTTTATTGATTAATTAATCAATTGATTGAATAGAATGTTATTTGCTATAGATGATGTGAGAAAATATGAAAAATTCAAGGAAGTCAAGGAAAATATATGAAATGATATAGAATAAAGAAAGCAATATCAAAAATGTCATTTGCATTGACTAGAACTATACAAAGCAGACAAGACTAAATAGCAATAATTCTTAGATTAAATAAAATAGATGCTGGTGAGAGTAACTTCTTAAAGATAAGCAAAATACCTCTCTTTTCCTTCAACAAATGGTAGCTGATTACAGTTGCAATTATTTACAAGCACTTTTTGGTACTGCATTACTTATTGTTTAGGGGGAAATGATGTTTTTGCTTCTATTTTCTTTTTGCTAATGATAAATATATCAATAATAAAATAGAAGAAAAGTATCTGGAAGTCTTAGCAATAATTTGTCTTTTTCAAGGAGAGTTAAGTTCCATTAACAACAATGTCATTTCAAAGTCTTCATTTTTAAAATACAGAAATAGGTGAATTTGCCAAATTGGTTTCTGAAAGCAAATCTTAATATTAATAGTAATGAGGTAGCTATTGAGCATTTCAATATATAAATATGAATATATGAATGAGGCATCATAATGCAGTGAAAGTGTGCCTGCTTTAGAATCAGGGAACATGAGTTTGAATCTTTTTTTTTCTACTGCTGTAGAAAGGCCACTTGCGTGGCCTTGAGCAATCCTTTAATCTCTCTAGGCCTCCAATTTTTCAATTGTAAGGAGAGGAATTGAACTTGATGACTTCTAAGGACCCTTTAAGCTCTCAGTCTGTGTATCTATTATAATAGTACATATGAACATTATACACTTTTACTATACACATATTTTAACACCCAAGAGATTTTCTTTGACTTGTTGCAAAATTGCCTGGATTAATTTATATCTTAATACTTCTTGCTTTGTGCTGTGAAATTGCTTTCCCAGATGATCCTAGGACACTAAGGAATTTTAAGCCTACATACAAATAATCTGGCAGATACAGTATACTAAAAAAAATTGCTTTTTCTTCCTCCATTGGCATCAACATTTGGGGAAAAAAAAGATCTGGCTCCCTTCTTGAATTTCTCCAAGTTTCTTCTGCACTGTCCAATGGTGGATGACTCTGTGTAAGCAGCTGAGACTATAGGAGGTAGAAACTACAATGTCTTGATACTAAAAAAGTTGGTTAAATACTCAGCACTTTACCATTTCAAAAATTCTTTTATTTCTTTTTTTTTAAATTGACTGTTTTAGCTTTAATTATATTAAGTATTAACCTAAAGGGGAAGGAATCTTATTCAGATCTCTGTCATAGTAAGATAATAGCATAGTAAAATTTAATCGCTGGCTGCAAAGATTTGGGTGTGACTCAGTTTTGAAAACTGTTTCAACATTTTTTAAGGGCAAGGAGAAATAGCAAATATCCCATGTACAAAAAACAAATGAGGAAAGAACTTAGCTAGCTAGGATACTTAGAGCTGATAAAAATCACATCATATTTACAGAAGTACCCAAGACTGAAGATCAATTTAGTCTTTTGAAGAAGTAATGGTTCAGAAAAATAGCCAGTGAAGGGAAAGGCATGCTGTTTTAAATGCTTAGATTTAACAAGATGCTATTACATATACTTAAGGTAAATTGCCCCAAAGGTGAAAAGAAGAAGCACTTCCTTTGAGTTAGCTCAACAAATTGAGCAGCTTCTTTGAAATCCAGAATGTTCTCTGGTGGAAAAGGTGATAGATAAATGCAATTATGGTCTATTTTTTCCCTAAGTGATATTTCCTTCTTAGTTGTCCTTTCACATGGATGGGGGCAAATAAACTGATCTTTTGGGGGCAGTTGGATCTATGATTTCATCAGTGTGGGAAACTCCCAGTGCAGGAACATCTCCACTAAATGCAGAAAAGTAACTCACCTATAACTTAAAGGTTTGAAATTTACCATGGAACAATGACTCATTTAGTGATTGGTCTATAGTTATCAAGCTAGTATGTATTAAGAGCAAGGTTTAAAACAAGATATTCCTCTACCCATTGAGTTACATTGCTTCTGTGATTGAGCATCTTTACTCTAGGATTAAAGTATCAAGGCTGTGACCTTAAGGTGGTTGCCCATTTTGCTCATGAAGTACAATACCAAATTCAATCAACCATGGAGAATGCTGTATCTTCCAAAATGACATAATACAATATAAGCATAAAATTAGGAATGGATCAGTAATTCTGTTATGTGATGTAATTGAAACATTGTATCAAATGATACCCCAAAATATAGCAAGAAGAGATCTATAAGCCACAAGAAAAGAAATTAATTGTCAAAGAGGAAATAAAAGAAATCCCATTTGCAGATTATATGATGGTTGATTTAGAAAATGCTATGAAGTAAGAAAAGAAACTAATTAAGACAGTCAGTCAGTAAACATTTATTAAACTCCTACCATGTGCTAGATACTACGCTATACCATAAAGAATTAGTAAAATAACAGATTTTGAATTTTTTTTAATCTGTTAATTTATTAACATATATTATATCTGACTTTGGCCCCTTTTTCTTAGGATCAGATCTGTTACATTCTTCATTTTCAGGATGTTATGGTTCCCTGAAAGGTTAGAAAATCTCTCTTCCTTGCCCTTGGTTCATTCCCTATTATCTATGTATCCCAACCTATTTAAGGACTGGATGATAAACAATCTAGTTCTGTTTAACCACTTAATATCATATTAACTTTTATAAAGTGATATTTACTTCAAAAATATAGCCCAAATTACATGTATAAACATTTCCCCTGAACCTCAAAAACATAATTTCCTCACACTTCCATGCCCACCTTATTCTCTAGAGAGTTAAGAGATTTAATCTCAAAGACTGGCTCATTTTCTACATAGCAATAGTCCCACCAATCTTCATTACAAAGTTAGTGCTGCTGGCTTTGGTTAGACTGTGGGTTTTGCCCATGTTCTTCAGAGCATTGCAATTAGACTGACTACATCAAGCCTGGATTTCTGGACTCCTGGATCCTTACAACTAATTATTCCTAATCATGAAAGTCTCTACTTCTTGAATCTAAAATGGAAAAGAATAATGCAAAGGACCAAAAACCCAGACCCACTCCTGGGATCCACATACCCTAAAAGGAGAAGAAAGAAAAATTAACACTCTGAATATATAAGACCCTCTATACCCATTTACATAATTTGAGCAGAATCCTTTACTCTCAATCCCAAACACTGCAAAAATTTCACTGTTGTTCTGACAGCTTTAAGACACTGAAAGTTCCGTTTATACATCCAAAGGAAAGATGATGCTCTCAACCATGTGATTGGCCAAAAGAGAATGTCTATCGGTATTCTAGTCATCCAGTCTCTTGGAAACAGAACTCTAGTTTCTTCCACATGGATGACACCATCTTAGGTCTATTAAAATGGACATAACAAAATCCAAGAAGAACTGATAGAGAGGAAAATTACATTCAAAACAATTATAAGATAAACAAAATATCTTGCAGTTAATCTTTTAAATCGCACTTATTATCTCCACATATAAAATTACAGAATGCTTCTTAAAAAAATAAAGAACATCTTGAATAAATGTCAGATTATTCAGTGTTTATGGTTTGTTGCACTGATATAATAAAAATAATAATACTAGCAGAATTAATTAACATATTTAATACTCTGCCAATTAAAAAATCCAGGATTTTCTGTAGAGATAGACATAATAATAACAAAATTTGTTTGTAGAAACAAAATATATAAAGCATTGAAGAAAATAAGTTTTAAAGTAAGAATTAAATTAGAATAGTGTTTTCATATATCAAACTACATCACAAAGCAGTAATAATAAAACTATTTAGCATAGGTCAAAAAATAGAAAATCAAATTAATGGGGCAGAATAGATAAAAAAAAATTAGAGATAAACTAATTCACCAATTTTCTGTTCAATAAAAGCAAAAGCCATTGTCTAGAAAAGAACTCCCTTTTTAACGGAAAAAAAAATTGCTTGGACAACTAAATAACACTGTAGCAGAAATTACATTTGAACCAACATCTTGCATGATCTACCACAAGAAACTTAAAATGGATAGTTAACCTGACTGTTAGAGATAAAACCACAAAACACAAAAAAAGAAGAAAGTAAGATTAAATACGTTTGACAGTTACAGCTGGGTAAAAGGAAATGAATTCTTAACTAAATAAGGGATAAAGGTGATTATAATAAATAAAATAGAGAATTTCAATGATGAAAAATTGAAAAACATTTATATAAACAAAATTCATACAACTAGAAAAAATATAAAGCAATTAGCTGGGAGAAAATTTGTCAATTTTTTTAAGAGTCTGGTAACTTAGATCTATAGAAAACTAATAAAACTTAAAAAAAAACTTCCTTGATAAATGAGAGGATAAAGGATTTGAACAATAGCTCTCAAAAGATTTTCAAGCTATTAAAAACTACATGAAAAATGTTCTAGATCACCAATAAGAGAAAGACGTATCAAAACCACTCTGAAGTTTCAGCTCTTGCCTCCCTTGAAAATTGGAATAAATCTTAGAGTATTGTAGAAAGATGAGCATATTTACATCCATAGTAGAATTGTAAATCAGTATAGTCATTCTAGAGAAGATTTGGGAGTTACATGTAAAGAAAATATCCATAATGTCCATATTTTTTGGCTAGACATTCCACTGGTAGAAAAATAAAACACAATTGTAAATCACAAAAAAGTCCCTCTAGACAGCTTAATAAATAGAGTACTCCTATTGTTAATAGTGAAGAACTATAAACAAAATAGAGGTCCATGATTAGGGAATGACTAAAGAAGTTATGATGGATAAATACAATGGAATTTTATTATGCTAGAAAAAACAATAAATATATGAATACACAGAAATATAGGAAAATTTACATGAAAAGATGCCAAGTGAAGAAAATGGAACCAGGAGAATATACATAATGACTAAACTAATATAAAAAGAAAAAAAATGAAACAATCAAAATTAAATCCTGTAAAATTATAATGCCTAAGTTTGACTTTCAAAGAAGAGATATAAGAAAATACCTTCCCATACTTCTTGGCAAATAAGGGTGGTGTGGGGCAGATTGAATGTGGAACACTACGTATAATGTCAGATGTTTTTGATATGTTGGCTGATTTTATTGAACTTAAAAAAAAATTATTTGTTATAAAGGATGACTGAGGAAGAAAGAGGAGAATTATTCTGGGAAATATAAATGATATAAAACAAAATTTTATAGTTTAATTTTAATATAATTTATATAAAAAAATAAAATTTTATAAGGAAAAACATGAGGAATGTTTAAACAATAAGATTGAAATCTCTATCCTTTCATATGAAGCTGTAATAGTTCCCAAATTCCACTTAGCTCTTTAGATGATTATATTTTATTAGTCTCAAGGACATTGTAACAGGTTAAATAAAACTGTTGACTCATGTCAGTCTCTTTTCCTTCATCTGGATCCTTCACATCCTTTTGATATATATAGTATATTCAGGTAGGATGTGTGTGTGTGTGTGTGTGTGTGTGTGTGTGTGTGTGTGTGTGTGTGAGAGAGAGAGAGAGAGAGAGAGAGAGAGAGAGAGAGAGAGAGAGACTAATATTAAAATTATCAATAAACTACATTCAAGACAAGAATATAAAAAATAAATAAACAGGCAATTCCCTCCAACTCCTTTATTATATTCCCTTGGTTTCCCAACTGTTTTCTTGTAGGAAAAATTACAAAGTTATACTATTATTAAATTATATAATATGTTTAATATTAGTATATTAAATAGTAAATTATATTATCTAGAAATGAAAATTATATTTTTCCTTTCTAGTTTGGAAATTCAGTTCCTATCACAATAATTATGCTTGAAGCTTGGCCTCTGGGAACAGGGGATTTCATTGGAATAGAGAACAGTATAGAAACTCCCTAACCAATGTAAATCTATACCTACTCTGAAACTTATCATAAATTGACATGTAGATGGTGTTTTAAGATTTTCAAAATACTTAACAATTATAATTCCCTTTGATCCCCATAACCTTTAGAGTTAAATGCTAATTTTAATACCATTTTACAAATAAGGAAATAGGGTCACAGAAGACCTAGATTCAAATCCTGCTCCAACACTACCTGTATAATTTTGGACCAGTCACTTAAGTTTCTTGACCTTGACTTTTTCCATTGTACAGGGCAGCATAAAGAATAGATAAATTACCAGATCTGGAGCTAGAAATACCTGAATTCAAATATGTCCTCAGATACTTACTAGCTGTGTAAACCTGTTCAAGGTCTTAATGCTGTTTGTTTCACTTTCTTCATCTATAAAAGGATCTGGAGAAGGAAATGTCAAACCACTCCATTATCTGTGCCAAAAAAAACCCCAAATGGGGTCACAAAGAGTCAGATATGACTGAACAACAATAAAACCAGCTCTAGAGTTATGATCTTCTAAAACTCTTATTTTATAAGGCATATATTTACTTAATAAAAGAGCCTGGATTTGAACATTGGTCTTGTGACTTGAAATCTAGTGTTTTTTAAAACTATGTCATGGTGCTGCCTTTTTATATGATGAGTGACAATAGTGGGTTGGCTGAAATGAAAGCAGAAGCATAGTACTGGGTGTCATAAGAGTATCCTTTAGTTTATATCTGCATAAGTTAATGTGCCAGTTGTTGTTGTTGTTGTTTTTTTACTAGCATTTTCATCCCAATTCGCAAAATTGTAGAATATGTCATAAAAAAAGCTTTTCTCTGTGGTGAGAGCTGAGCAGGGACTAGGAGTGTAGCCACAAGTGAGTTCTCATCAATCCTTTTACGAGGAGCCAAAAACCAATAGAATTCATTCATCAACACCTATTGTTTTTGGCTCTTATATTCATCAAAACTAAAATATTTGTTGATGTGATATTACAAAAGAACATGTTCAAAGCTGGAGAAAAATATCAACTCTCTGGAAATTCCCAGCATATTGCAAAATGCATAAATCCCTCACCAGAGACTTCTATTGGGCATCTATTACCCTGACCTGTTTTTAACTTTACATTTTCTATTTATCCCCCATCGACTAACTGACATTTCTCAGTCACTGCTAGACCTTATTCCTGTTTGTCTCTAAAGCATAAAGAGGAAAAAATGAATTGACTCTTTCACACTCTGGTGAGTCCCATGGTCCTGTCTACCACACACAAATGGCAACATTTGCTCTTTCATTTGCCTTTTGTAACCGTATTTTGATGGGGTCATGAAAGGGATTATATTGTCAGGGAATGAGGAAAAAAGGACATTTTTTCCCTTCACATGTCAAGCTCCCCGGTTTGATGTGACTGTGCAGTTCAAGTTCTTATAAACTTGAATCTATACGCTACCATTTCAACACATTAATTATGCTGTTGGTGCTTTACAAAGTCCTGAGAGACACTGTGAGATAGATGGGTAGTCTTGGAATGAAGATCTCTTTTCAACTCCTCCTCTAATACAAACTAATTGGCTTTATATTCCCAGTGATCCTAATATACTTTATAAAAATATTAGTTACAAAATACCAATCTGCATATATCACTGGAAGAAGTTTCCACCCAGAGTATCCCATACAGATGAAATCACAGTTCTAGACTGAAAAAATAACCAAGACACTGAGTTCTGAGAAATCCTATAACAAATCAATGCAGCCTTATTATACACATAATGTAAATATTGAAAACAACAGGCTACCACTTTAAATTTGATTGATCATATTTATTTATTATATGGGTCAAATGCTGCTTTCTTGAAGTAAATATTTTGGTCAAAATTTTCCAATACATATAATCAAAAATTTTGCATTTTAGCAGCACTTTCAATAACATGAGCTGTCGGAGAAAAAAGGCAAAGAATAATCCACTGCTTCTCCTCCTGTGATACCCACATCTTAATGTAGCATTTAGGGGAAATGTCACTTAGTATGCCTCCTCTGTTTCTCTCAATATTGTAGCCCAATATTGGGCTTAAAGAGATGAAGAGAGGACTTCACAAAGTGTTGAAAGGATCCCTGAATTTAGATTCACAGGGACTCAGTTTCAACCCTAAACTTACCTTATTTGACCTAGGCAACCCATTCAGTCTCTCTTAGCCTCAGTTGGACTATTTAGGAAATGAAGAGCTAGAGTCCCTTCTAGATTTTCATTATATGAATTCTTTCAAAATGCTTCACAAGGTAGAACCAATTTATGCATGAACATTTTCAGATACTTCTCTCTCTTCTACTTCTAGCTACTTTTACTAGGTAGACAAAAACTTAGTAAGTTGCTTTGGAGAAATGGCTTAGTATATTAAAAAAAAAAAAAAGTGAACCCTTCTTTCTTAGTTGTGATATTGGCTACAAAAAGCCAATAACTACTTGTAATACTACCGCTCCTGCAGTGTCCTACCCAGCAGGTGGCAATATTGAGACTCAAACGAGATTCTGGCTCACATGATTATGCAAATGATTTATGAGAAATGATTTAGGGGACAAACTTGAGTTGTCTGGCAATAATATCCCTCTCAAATTCCCCTTTTCATTGCTGAATTGAGATAGTCCATGGACAGAAATTTTCTGCAGAGACTTGCATTAATTTTCTGAGAAAGTGATGATGGTCACTTAAGTGATGACAATCAGTGTTATCCTCATGACTGATAATCAGAATCCTGGTTCAACAAGCAACTTCATTGAAACTATCTCCAAATGCTTGATTTAATGCTTTTTTTCCCCCACTTCAGTGAAAGCAAAACTAATTCTATCAGCTACAATGAACAAAAGAGATCTCATTCAGGGCTTGTGTAATAAGAATAATAGAATAAAGAACTGAAAGTCTTCTATGAAAAATGTATTCTCAAAACTTGGGGATCGTTATAACACACCATGATGCAAGGAGACAAGATATTTCTCCGAATATAATGAAGACATAGAACAAAGAAAAGTAAGTGATCAAAGCGGCAACTTGGTATTTGGAAAGAACATTGGATCTGGAGTCAGAAGGTCTGGGTTTCTATCTTGGCAGTTCTGCTCCTTACTAGATATTGAGGCAAATGGTTTTCTCTCTCTAGATTCCATGTTCTTTATCTGTGAAGGGAAGAAAGAGGAGGAAGAAGAAGAAGAAGAGGAGAAGGAGAAAGAAAGAAAGAAAGAAGAAAGAAAGAAAGAAAGAAAGAAAGAAAGAAAGAGAGAGAGAGAGAGAGAGAGAGAGAGAGAGAGAAAGAAAGAAAGAAAGAAAGAAAGAAAGAAAGAAAGAAAGAAAGAAAGAAAGAAAGAAAGAAAGAAAGAAAGAAAGAAAGAAAAAGAAAGAAAGAAAGAAAGGGAAAGAAGGGGAGAGAGAGATTTCTATTAGGCAACATGAAATTGTGAGTTCCTATAGGACCAGGACTAGGTTTTTTGTTTCGTTTCGTTTTGTTTTGGGTTTTTGCCTTTCTTAGGCAATATCCTGACTGTTTACCATACTTTTTGGTTTACAATTGATGCTTAATAAATATTTATTGATTGAGTAAACCTCTAAGTTTCTTCCATTTCTAAATACTATGATCCTAGATCTGATATTAGCAAATTACCTAATATACTTATTTTCCAACAAGCCCGAGGGTTTTACTGAGATAAACATTATGGTTATTCAAATTTGTTAAGCAACTGTCCCCAAAAAATTATTCTGTGGTTGATTTTATGTTTTTGGCATACTGCACTTTGATAAAATGGAAAAAAATACTGACTCTCATGTCAGCAGACTTGAGCTCAAATCCTATTACTGTTGCCAAGGAACTTAACTTCTCTTTCTCTCAGTTTCCTTATCTGCAACATAAGAGTTGAATTAGATAATTTTTGAGATCCCTTTAAGATCTACATCTTTTATACTATGGGAGAGAAGAGAAATCCAAACAATACTAGCTCTAAGAATTAAGTGAGAAATCCAACCTCTTCAGGATGTGAAGGGGGAAAGACTGGGAATAAACTTGCATGTAGAACTTTAATCAGGTCCTTATTTTCAGCTTGCAGGCCCTCAACACTTCATTCCTGGATTATTGCAATGGACTATTAGTGCCTCAAGGATTTCCATTGAGCAGCTAAGTAGGTTTTCTTAAAACTCACGTCTGATCATATCACACACAAACACACACACACACACACGCACACACACACACACACACACACACACACTCATTCAGTGAATTCCAGTAGCTTCTTGTTCCTCCAGAAGCAAAAATAACAATAGTCTATTTGGATTTAAAATTCCCTTCACATTCTAAATTTTTCTTATGGTTCCCATCTTCTTACACCTTACTTCTCAATAGTATTCTTTGATGGAGTAACACTGCACTCCAGGCTTTTCCACAAACAAGATATTCCATTCTTAACTTCAGAGATTTTCTCTACCTTTCCCTATGCCTAGAACACTCTCTCCCTCCTCTGCTTTGACTACTGACTTCATTGGTTTCCTTTAAGTCATAACTCAATTCTCACCTTCTATAGGAAGTTTTCTCTAACTTTTCTTAATTCCAGTGCTTTCCCTCTTAATTATTTCCCATTTATCCTCTATACAGCTTACTTTGTATTTATTTGTTTGAATTTTGCCTCCCCATTAGCTCCTTAGAGGCAGAAACCATCTTTTTGCATTATCAATATAGCGCAGTTCCTGATACATAGTAATATTAGTAATAAATTTTGATTGATTATCTTGAATAAATGATTTTCTTTACTATTTGTTATGTGTTTTCATTATGAAACTGTATTTGGTGGGAAGGTATTCAATCCCACACTTGGGATCCTCTTTTCTCTATTAAAGAATAATAATTAGGAATTTAGGAAAGAAGGAAGTAAGTTAAGGAAGGAAAGAAGACAGAACAAAGGGAAGAAGGAAACAGAGAAAGAAAATAAGAAAGGAAGAAAAGAGAGACAAAGGAAGGAAGAGAGGGGGGAAAAGATTATTTCTTATCTTATTTAAATTCTTATCTTATCTTATCCACCTTAGTGAGGTAGGTTAGTATCTTAGTTGAGTCTTGAAGGGAGGAAGAAATATCAATAGTTGGAGGTATGTGGATCCATTCCAGACATCAGTGACAGCATGAGCAAAGCAAAGAGATGGGAGGAGGAAGAACAGCTGATGAAAAAATATCATCCAGGCTGTCTAGGAGCTTAGAATTTTTTTGGATTAATAATATATATTTAAAAATAGAAAGTTCAAAATCTATATTTAATTGAATGTTAGATTATGTGGTTCAGAGTCTAAATATGATAGGCATTCCCAAAAGGAAGATGTGAGTGAACTATAATAGTGAAGAAAGGCTTTGAGAAAGAGTTAGAATTTGAGAATATTTGGAAAATTGTCTCCTAGAAGAAAAAGAAGAATTGTTCTATTTGGTCTCAAAATAACAATTAGGAAGCATGGGTACAAATTTCAAAGATGGAAATTTAGACAAGAATTAAAGTGGGAGGGGGGGAAAGAGAGTGAAAGTCTAACAATTATAACAATCCCAAAGTGAAATGAATGAGTTCTATCTCTAAGAAGAAGCTTCTCTTTCCTTAAATTATTCAAAGCAAATCCTGAATAAGCATTTTATGGATGTACTGTGGAGGGAATCCTCTCTATCAAGAAAGAAGTTCAAGAGTTGAACTGACCACTGTGCCTAATCATTTCTGAAATTTTGTGACACTAATACTATATAACTTGGAATTATTTTTATCTTCTATTCAAAAGAAATCCCATCTACTCAGAGGCAGAGGGCATGAGATAAGAAATTAAGTTGCAGAAACAAAGTATTTCTAAGCATGGCATTTTGTGCAATGTGAATGGCATTCTCTGATCATCAGTCTTCTACTACTTCCACTTCCATACTCAGATCACAGGTTGACATTAAATAGATCATAATACCCATCTGACGTTTTTTATTTTAAGCAAAATTATCCAGCTGTTAATGAGAGAGTAACTCCTTCTAAGTAAGAGCAAGAATATTGTGAATGTTATCAAATAATGTGGATATTATTGTTTTTAATCTATTGTTTTTTCTAAAATGTATGCACTTTTCTACAGGATAAACTAATCTCTGCAGTTTCCTTTGAAATGGTTCAACCAAAGTGGAAACTCTGATATGTAGTCCAAATGGTAAATGTTATTTCCTGCCTTTCAGACCCTCCTCTACCTTCTATATGCAAGTCAGCAAAGTTCTGTCTTTCTAACCTTTCATCTTTTCCCTCCCTTTGTAACTTGAGCCTGATTGCTCTTTCTCTGCTGTAGAAGCAGACCGTTTTCTGCAGTCTTTAGGGGGTTGGGAGCAGGGTAGAGAAAAGAAAAGAAAAAAAATTCCCCATTTACTCAGAAAATGTGTTAAAGAAGAAAAATATGGGACAGGAGAAAGAGGAGTATTCCCTCTCTGCTTTTCTAGAGGTTCAATCTAACAAAGATTTTTCTCCATAAAGTGGAGTTACACTTTAGAGCTATCAATAATTTCTCCTATAAAGAACTACTCATAATTGGATATTTCTGCTTTGGTAATAGTGGTTTAAGCAGGCTGTTTCTATAGGAAGCAAGTATTTCCGGCTCCAAAATGGCATTGTGCAGAACTCTTCCTCTTTAATGGGAAAGCTGTGTGCTTTGAACTTAATGATTGATCATGTGTTATAAGATGAGTTCTGGTTTTAGCCACATCCTTTGGTGGAAAAAGCAACTTGGAGGCTATTGCTGTTACAGAAGCCATGATGAGGCAGAGTACCCACAGTGTTTTTTTTTTGTTTGTTTGTTTGTTTTTCTTAGTCTCCAATAATTGGCATTATCTTTTCTTTTGTGTATCTCTTGCTGAATTTTTTCTTTTTCCTTTTCAGTCTTTTTTGTTGAATGAATAGATCTTCAGAAAATGACCTACCTTTTAGCAAATGAGTAATGATGCTGAATAAAAGGATGTAAATAACAAAGGAAGTGTGTCATTGAGGTCAATGTCATGGAGCAGTCTGGGATAGAGCTAAGCTACAGGCAGGATGGTGTAGTGGAAAATATTTTGGATTTATAGTCAGAAAAATTGGGTTTGACTTACCTATCTGGTCCTATTTTAGACAAATGCACATCTCTAGACTTCAGCTGCTTCATTTATAACTAAAGAGATTAATCTATATGGATAGAATGATAAAAATCAAAATAACAGCAAAAGCAGAGCTACTCACCTTTATTTTGCTCATATTTTCTCTGTCAAGAAGAATAACCTTAGAATTGGAAAGTATAGGTGAAAAATGGCTAACAAGGAGTAGATACTCAAGATCATCATAGTTAGAGCACCTTGCTGACCTTGATGAACTGCATCTCAGGATAGTGAAATGTCTAGCAAATCTGAGTAGTAAACCATTGCTGATAATTTTTATAAAAACAAGAAGAAGAAGAAGAAGAAGAAGAAGAAGAAGAAGAAGAAGAAGAAGAAGAAGAAGAAGAAGAAGAAAGGTACAATAGTAGGAAAAAAAAACTTTTACCAGTTTCTAAAAGGTAAGAGAATGGACTATCTAAAATATAGGCCTGTTTCTTAGCAAAATTATAGCATATTTTATTAAGAAAGGTTAATAGAAGAATGAAAAGGAAGTAGTAATCACAAAGCTCTTTCAGCTTATCTCATTTTCCTCTTTAACAGAGTTACTAAATTAGAGGCATACTATAGAGTTTTTTCTAGATTTTTAGGCTCTAGATTTTATTTTTTATTCTCCAGATTTTTCCACCTCCCCTTCAGCAGGCTTCTAAATCTGGAGATAATGCTGCCCTGCAGCCCTTCTTTCTGATTAGTTGAATCTCTGACCCAGACAATTATTCATGACATGCCTAGGCTTTGCTCATTTTTCTCTATCTCCTAAGAACCTTGTTATTGTTCATGTATTCTCTCCTCATCCTCTGCCTTTCTACCTTCACTTTATATACCCCTTTCTTCATTAAAATGTAAGATTGCAGAGGAAAGTATATTTATATTTTTTTGGATTCACATATTCAAGAAATAGTAAAGTTCTTTGCACTTAATAAGTGCTTAATAATTATTCTAATTACTTATCCATCTTTTATAATAAAATGTTTGGCAAAGACTTTCATCTCAATATTGTATCTTTTTTATTTTTACCTTCAGAGACTGAACTTCCCTACCTCACTCAAGCTAGATGTTCAATAATCTTTCATGTTCAGGGGGGCTTCACCTTTCCCAGATTATATGAAAAAGATGGAACCTCATGATAAAATAATGATACATTTAGGAAGATTCAGAATAGTTTAATGTTTTCTAGTTCTTCCTTGACCATGAATTCCTCCCTTCTCCAAAGAACTGACAGTTAGACTATCCCTTGCTCTCACAACTTGCTTATGATACCACCTTTTATGTCTAAATCATGAATCCATTTCAATCTTATCTTGGTATAGGGTGGTAGATGCTGATCAATGACTAGTTTCTGCCATACTATTTTCCAGTTTCCCTAGTAAATTTTGTCAAATAGTGAATTCTTATCCCAAAAGCTGGAGTCTTTGGGTTTTTCAAACATTAGATTTCTGTAGTTATAAACTATTGTGTCTTGTGAACCTCACCCACCCCATGATTCAGAGACAAGCTCCAAATCAACTTAAAAAGAGGTCTTTAGTGGAATACTCAGGAATCTGTGCTCAGCTCTGTGCTCTTTGGTATTTTAATTGGATATAGGAACAGAGTGCATAGAATATCAGCTTTATAGTTGGAATAAAGCTGGAGAGACACCTAAAAACAGTGGACAACATAGTAGATCCAGAAGGCTTTCTATAGGTTAGAACATTCAACCAAATCTAGTAAGATAAAATTTATGAGAGGTCAATGTAAAATCTTGCACTTAGGTTCAAAAATAGGTATAATATTAATAGACATGAGATAGAGTTGATACCATAGACAATAGTACATCTGAACAAAAGATATTTAAAGTATATGAGACAATAGTATGATCTGATAACCAAGAAAACTAATGCAATCATTCTTGCCTTTGTCAAACCACATATGGGATATTGTGTTGAGTCTTGAGCACCACAGTTTATTGATAAGCTAGAAAGCATCCAGAAGAGGTAAACTGTGGGTAAACAGTTTCAAGTTGAGATCATACAAAGATCATTTTAAGTTACAAGGAGTTCTTAAGATTGGACAAGGATAACTAAGAAGAAATAGGAAAATTGTCTTTAAGTATTTGATGAACTGCTGGATGGGAAAAGATTTAAACTTGTTCTTCTTAGAGCCAGTAGGAATAATGACTAGAAGCTACAAAGAGGTTAATTTAGGATGAGTGTCAGGACAAACTTCCTGATAATTACACATAGCCAAAAATAGTTGAGCTCTCTCAGGAGATGGTGGATTCTCCCTCCCTGAAAGTCTTCAAGCAGGAGCTGAATGACCACTTTGTTGTTGGGCATGTTACAAAAGAAATTCCTGTTTGAGTGCAAATTAAACTATATGGTCTCTGAGGACCTTGAGAATCTGTGATTTAGAAATTAGGGACACCTAAAGTCCCTTCCAGCTCCAAATCCAATGGCTGATGTCATGATCTGCTCTGGTCTAAAACTCTCAAATCATGGGTTAGTCCAAATTCAAATCTACTCTCAAGGATTTAGGTCAATACTGAATCTGAAAGGTTCTCTCTTTAACTTCTCTTTGCCTCTTGGGACCAAAGTCCCAAGATGAGGGATTGCCAATGGCATGGACTGACTCCCTGTGGTCCTCTTACACTATGGCTTTATGATATATTATAAAGTAAGCTCTGTCTTACTGGTTCTGCCATTCAATGATAAGATCAAGGTAGTTTTTTTTCTGCTTTTTTCTGTGATTCCTTCTTCTATTGTAACAGACCATTCTGTTACAGATTTATCACTACAAATGGCTGCCATAAAATAGTTTCTTGACCTTCTGCTCATTCTAAGGTAGAAGTTTTAATCATGTGTCAGTCATCTTGAGAAGCCAGAAGAATAGTAACCTATTTATTTAATAAAAGAAAAGCTTCTAGATAGATGTAAATGATTTTTTAAAAATTAAAATTTTCTTGCCATGGACCTTCAGGACTAAAAAACCCATCATCTAGTAACATGCTTTTCTATGTTGAACATTGATAAAACAGAGAGAAAATAAGCTTTCTGGACCTTCAGCTCCATAACAAATAAAGAACATTTACATGTTTCATGAGTTGTTAAGAGTAGGTTTAGCTAGGTGCCATAAAGTCTGGACCTAAAGTCAGAAGAATCTGAGTTAAATCCAATCTTAGACACTTAGTAACTGTGTGACTTTTGCCAAGTCACTTGGCCTCTGTTTTCCTCAATTTCCTGATCTGTGAAAAGGGGATAGCATCTACTTCCCAAGGTTATTGCAAGGATGAAAAGAATTTCATAAAAATGCTTTGCAAATCTTAAAGCATTGTATAGGCTATAGCTTCTATTATTATTTTTCCATGATCAGTACCTACCAGTGTCATGCCTATGATAGACACTTAATAAATGCTTTTTAACTTATTGATTCAATGAAAACTAAAGGAAACTAATATTTCCTATTCTAGGAGAACGCAATGCCCTTTTTGAGTAATTAAAGAAATCTGCTTTAAATCTTTTGCTTTCTTGTGAATATTTCATCCTTTTTACTTCAAACATCATTATGTTATGTCTTAAGACAAATCTCACTGTGAACATCAACACTTCAAAATGGTGCAGTGAGAGGTAGGGTAGTAAAGTGGAAACTTCCACTGTTTTAGGAAGTTAGGTCAATCAACTAATCAATAATCACTTATTAAGCACCTACTATGTGTCAAACACTATGCTAAGCACTGACCATTCAAAATCAAAAGCAATAATACTGCCTGCCTTTGAGAAATATATAATCTGGCATTGTTGAGTGGAAAGATATTATGTGCTTATACAGATATCTATGAAATAAATCCAAGATTAAGTTTAAAAGTAAGACATTAACAGCTACAGGGATCCAAAAAGACTTCCTTTAGGTGATTCTTAAGCTTATTCTTAAAGGAGGCTAAGAATTCAAAGAGGCAAAGATAAAAAGACACAGCCTTCTAGTCCTGAGGCACAGACTGTGCAAAGGCATCAAAATGGGGGATGAAAAGACTGTCTGAACAACAGTAGTAAGAAGGCCTTTAACAGCTCTGGAGGGTGGATCAGAACTGGGAAATACTTCAGACATGGAGCCTAATTAGTAGACTGTTGCAATGGTCAACATCAGAGGGTTCAAATACACAGTATAAAAGCAAAACTGTAGAACTAGATTTACATATAATTGTGAAATATTTAATAAAATATATAAAAATATAATAGAACAAAGATATTGTTCATCTGTGGCTTTCCAAGTCAATATTCAACATGCAGGTTGACTCATTAGCTCTTTTCTATTTGAGTTTACCCTTCTGGTATAGGTAAGAGACGAGGAGGGCTTGAACTATAAGGGTGACTAGAATGGTGAACTGGAGAGAAAACTGGTATGAGTTTGTGAAAATAGACACGATGAGCTTTTATAAAAGTGAGAAGCCAAAGCCATAGTGGGGTTGAGAATATGGGTACATGGAAGGACAATGTGTTTTTGACAGACATGGGAAAGTTCAGAAAAACAGTGGTTTGGGGCAGAAGGTGGGAAGGAAGATAATGAGTTCTGTTTTAGGCATATTGAGTTTGAGATGATCCCACAATCAGTGGGACGCTCGGTTTGATATGTTCAATTGGTAGATTATGATGAGTAATTAGACTTTAAGAGAAAGACTGATGATGGATGCATAAATTGTATATAAGGTATCTGTTTCTATACTCTTTTCTACTGATGCTTACCTGTGTAGCTTCAGGGAGGTCACTTAAACCTTCTGAGCTACAGTTGCCTCATCTGTAAAATGGCATTAATAAAATAATAGCTTATCAGACTGAGGATAAATGTTGGATCAAATGGTTCTTTGAAGGCCTTTTGATGAAGTTTCTAAATCTCACAAATACATCCTTCTTGGATACCCACACTCATATTCTTTTTAGTATCTAGAAAAGCTAATACCTCTACCTTGGCTCTATTCTTCCCACTTAATGGAGGCAGTCTGACTCTTGACACTGACTTTCTTCTTAAACTCTCCCTTTTTCTGAACTTCTCTTTTATTATCAAAGGCATAATCATCTTTAGTAGTCATGCCCTATTGTGTGGCAGCCCATGTTCTCATGTCTGCCAAATTTTATAAATATGACTAATTCTTGATTCTCCAAGTTCCATTTTGGTTCTTCTTAGTAGGATGCTTACTTATGACTAATCGAGGATTATTTTGATATTTCATATCCTTTCAGACTTGGAGTAGGTATTGTTTAAATACATATTTCGCACTTGTTTCCAATAATTTGCCTTATAATTTAGAAATGTAAAATATCTTTAATGAGTACTGAAACAAACTGTTAATTTTTTAAATGTGGAAAAATACAACTAGTTAAAGCTACCTTCTAGGCAGTAAGCTATTCTCTTCTAGGAGAATTTACCCAGTTTCAGATAGTAACTAAGGAATGATCTGAACTCAGGACCAAAGCCAATACTTTTTTCAAATGTCTCATCTATATCCTTTATTTTAAATTGGATTTTATTTTAATACTTTCAAAAATATGTTTTCTAAATTGTATAATAGTCATAGTCTATTAATAGAAATCTGGTCCAGAAATGTTATCTCAGTAGTTAACAAACTATATTGTACTTAAAGAATGTAGTGAAATAATAAAAAGCAACTTAAAAAAAATCAAAATTTGTACAACCATGCACTTAACACATACAGATTATCTCAAAAATATTAATGCAGTTTGAAGTTATTAAAACAAATTTTAAAGCTTTAAATTATGACATTCTATATAGGAAAGATAGCATGGTGTAACAGATAGATAATTTTCCTAAAAGCCAAGAACTCCTAACTTCAAATCCTTCTTCTGTCACATAGTTGCCTGACTGACTCCATTTATCCTTTCATTGATCTAGGTAGTACTCTAAGATTACAAAGAAGTTTCCATCTGGCACCAGTAAAGAGTTTCCTCATCAAGGAGTTCTCTACTGCAAAATAAATAAATAAAAATAAAAATAAAAAAAATCATACGTCCATCCTCATCCATTATTTCTTATATGGCATTTTAAGATATACAAAAAAGAGAACTTTGTGTTCAATTTTTTCTAAAAACATGTTAAAAATGCTTTTACATGTAATTGGGAAATAGAAAGTCAATCTAAAAAAGCATTTTATTTAGTATATATGTAAATACACACATATCACTTAAGCCTCACAATAACTTTATGGAATATATTATTATTATCTGGACTTTATAGATGAAAAAAATTCAAGACTGAGAAAGATTAAGGGACTTCTGCATGGTCACACAGCTAATGAATATCTTAAGCATGATTTGAAACAAGATCTTCCTCCATTCAAAGATAGTATTTTGAGTAAGTGATGTTTTCATTGACTTAAATACTTCCTTCAGTTATCTGGATTTGTATCCACTTTCTCCAGTGGATGTGCCTCTAGAATTTGTGTTTTTTCCCCTATATAGCTTCACTTTCCAATGGATGATTTGGATAAAGTCATAGATAACACACATCCCATTTGAGGATGATACAATGCTGGGAAATAACTAACCCAACGAAAGTGCTTTACAGACCCTGAAGTGACATATAAATGCTACCCATTGTTATAGGATTTCCTAGAGTTTTTACTTTGTCTGCATAATCTTTGAGGGATCTGGGTCATTACCACATCACAAGGAGGCATTCGAGTAAAACTTTAGTGTAGGTGATTCTGCTCATAAAATTCTATTGTACTTCACTATAATGTTTGCCAAAAGGGCTGTAAAATAAATCAGTATTGTCTCAACTATTGTGTTTCTTCATTTGGAAAGAAGATTAAGTATGTTCTAAATAATATAGCTTCTGGGTTCTTTTGTCATTAGTACTATGATTATCTTGCTTCATATGATAATAGCCCATGTCTTTACATTTATCAATTCCCATTTGTTGGAAGCAAAAATAATTCAATTTTTTCTTCTTTTTATAGAATCATAGGTTGAGAGTTAGAAGGGGCTAGAGGTTATCTAGTCTAGCTCCTTCCTTTTACAAATGAGGAAATTGAGACCCAGAGAGAATTACCCAGTATTATTCAGATAGTAACTGAGGAATGATCTGAACTCAGGACCAAAGCCAATACTTTTTTCAAATGTCTCATCTATATCCTTTATTTTAAATCGGATTTTATTTTAATCTTTACTCAGACTAGTCAAAAATCTAGCAATTGTTTGGGTGGGTGAGTGTTGTCCTTTGTTCTCAAAGAGAACCAAAATGACATCACTTTATTAGAATTGAGTTTCAGTGTGTCTGACTGTGGCTTATCAGACCAATATAAGCTCCGAATGCTCTGCCAAAGATCAGACACAAATAATTCCTGTGAAAATTTGGTATGACTTCTCTAACTTTGCACATCTTGCATTTCTGCTGAGATAATTCAATTCTACTTTGCTCATAGAGCAAATGAAGCCATGACATGCTGGGCAATCCTGAGTCAGTGCTTGTCATGTCATACAACTAATCATGAACAACTGATTTTTGAAATCACTGATATATATATATATATATATAATCAGTCAATTTCAGTTGGCTAGAATAAAGACATTTCTAACTTATTTTTAAAAAATCATAACTATTGACACAAGATTAAGAATAGGTACATATATGAGTTCATGGAAAAAACAGCAATTTTTAATTGTAGTTACAAAAATTCATAATAAACGGAGTAAGCCCAACCTCATCCTTTCCAATCTTAACAAGTGAAGTTCTACAATAAACTGCATGACCTTGATATTAATTACTAAGGGAAATATTAGATGGGTCTGAAAGAGTTGTAAATGAAAAGGAACCAAGTGGTCAAAAAAGATATATCTGAAGGGACTTTCTGTGATTGATGGATACACTGTGGGTCTAGCACACAGAACTGAAATAGCTTTGAGATTGTGGGTAATTTCACCAAAGGGCTTTAATCACTCCCCTGTGGGCAAAATTCAATGGAAAATCAGCAGGTAACAGAAGAAAACCTACAGTCCATTAGATGACATCAGCAGATCAGTAGATAATGTTAGCAGCTCTGTGGGAAAATAGTAAGCAGCATCTTAGACCCCAAGGAGGTGTCTTACCTGGAGAACTGGAGTCATTGGCTATAGAACAGATGTCATTTGTTGTTCTGTTATCTCCACCTGTGATTTTCTAATGTTATAATAACATTGTACTAAAGGCAGATATTGTTCAATAATTTAAATTAAACCCAGGACTTTGAAGTTTGTACATTGTGTTTTTTATATGCTAAAGCAACCAGAATAACTTATAATCATGCCTACCTCTTTAAAAAAAAATAATAATCTGATAACTTCATTTACCTTGGTGGAGTTGAACATGGTGCCTATTTATTGTTGTTCAATAGTTTCAGACCTATCTCCTCATGACTACATTTGGAGTTTTGTTGGCAAAGACACTCTAATCATTTGCTATTTTCTTCTCCAATGCATGTTATATGAGGAACTGAGATAAACAGGGTTAAGTGATTTGCTTAAGGTCACACAGGTGATAAGGCTGGATTTGAACCTGGGTCTTCTTGACATCAAGTCAATCACTCTATTTATTACATCATCTAGCTGCCCCAATGTCTTCTAGTCCAGATCTTAACACAGAGCTAGGCACATATGCTGAGCACAGTGCCTGAAACACTGTTGATGGGTACTTAATAACCATTTATTGATTATTATCCAGGTGCTGTGATGTATACTCTGCTACTACAGAACATTCGTGAACCCAAAGAATAGTTATTATTGGCTTCATGTCAGTTTATAACAAAACTTGTGGTGATATGTCTCAGGAATTTTTTTTCTATCATTTCCTTGGATAAAGACACATATGACACACAGCAAATTGCAGAAGCCAAAAGTTAGGAAGGGAAGCTATAATAATGAATAGACAAGGTAAAATTTAAATATTTCATATACATATATGAATGCATATATATGTAAATGTGTATGTGTGCATGTATCCGTGTGTGTGTTTGTGTGTATGTGTGTAGCATAAAATATAGAATGAAATCCACCAAAAATACATTTAATATGGAAAAACATAAATTCTGACAGCTGGATTAAAAGCAATCAAATTCACAAAATAAGACCTGGCAAGTTTGGCTAAAAATGATTTTTTCTTAAAAAAAAAAAAAACAACCTTAGATTCTAAGTGAATTTAGAATTCAATATGAGACAATAATGGACTATAGATACCAATACAGCACATTTATTTTTAGACTATAATAAAAGAAGCATAATAGCAAATTCCATAGAGGTGATAATCTTGCTTTTCTCTGTACTACTCAGGCATCTGGACTATTTTTACTTCTTAACTCCACATTTTAAAAAGTATATTGATAAAGCGATGAGCTTCAGAGTAAGATATCCAGAACAACAGTGAGCCCCAAGATATGCCAAATGAAGATGTCAAAGAAACTGAAAATATTTAGTCTGGGGAAGAGAAAACTTAGGTCAGAATATGATACCCATAATCAAATATTTGAAAAATTGTCAAGTCAAGTCAATTGCAAGGGCTCTGCTAAGCACTAGGGATATAAAGAATGAAGGAAAAAACAGTTCCTGTTCTCGAGGACTGTGTCAAGAAATTAAGAGAATTAAGAATGTACAAGGAAAGGAAATGGAAGCACCAATTGTATGACATTCTCAAGGATTTTATACATGAAAGGGAGGTATAGGATTATGTATGGAACAAATGTATCTTTCTGAGGATGAGGGAGATTTGAACATGTTTAGAGGCAGTAGGGAAACAGCTAGTAGATAAGGAGAAATTGAAGATTAGAGAGAGATTATATTGTAAAAATGTTAATCTGCTGAAGAAGATGGAATGGAATGGGATCACATAGAGAGAGAGCAGTTAGCCTGTCAAGAAAAAGGACCATCTCTTATGTGGATATCTGAACATTCTCTTCTTGACAATATCAGAAAAGTTGATAAAGCTATGATTTATCTTAATAATAATTTTGTTCTTAAAAAGTAGAGTAAATAACAAGAAAAATTGCTAGTCAGGACCTAATTCTTACCAACAAGCAGGATATGGTTTCTAACAGGAGATTATGGGGCAATTGACAAAGAAGAATATCAATCATAGTTTGACATATATCCCTAAATTGGACAAATGTCAGTGTTTTAAAGAAAGAATAAGTAAGGTATGATGATATTTCATTAAATCATCTGAGCACAGATCTAAAATTGGAAGAGATGTTGGAGGTTTATCTAGTCAGAACCTTAATTTTATAGAGGAGGAAACTGAGGGAAGAGTGGTGAAATTACTTCCCAAGTATCACAAAGGAAGTGTCTAATGTACATTTAGAACTTTGGGCCTCTGACTCCAAATTCATTATTACTTCCATTGTATATAGTGCCTAATATTCTGAAGGGCAAATTGGTCCAAAGGAAATGAGAAACTTTCAAAAATTAATAATGAAGACACAAATAAAAACTGTTCCATGGAGGAACAAAATAAGGAAGCTACAAAAAAGTCCATTATGGATACACAGGAACCCAATGGAATATTCACATTCTGATGGCATAGCAATGAGATTTAACTGAAGATGAATACAAAAGAGAACTAAATTCCAGCAAGAAAAATGTCTCTGCAGTATTATAACCCAGATTGAGCTCAGCCTAAGAAGGAAAAGGGGGCATTTAGGATTAAAAAAATCTATTTGGGGGTAAGAAAATGATAAGATAAAAGCCGATATTACTGCTATTTGAGGTAGATAATAACTAATGAAGGGGGAACAATTGAATTATTTAACTCTTTTTCTGTCTTATTTGGACACACAACGATGAAACAAAAATGATCAACATAGAACGCAAGGTTAGGATAAGTGAGGAGACAGTGGAGAAGTATTACATGTTCTTAATGAAATGAAGTAACCAAGCCCAGATGAACTACATCCCAAAGTACTGAAGGAATTATATAAGTACTAAGCTATTATCAGTATTCTTTTAATTACATTAGAGAACAAAATGCTAAACGACTGGAGAAAGGCAAATACTATGCAGTTATCAAAAAGGAATAGAGAATGGAGTCTGCAGGCTTCAGTGATTTTTACTTCTCTTCATGGTGAAATTGTAAATGAAAAGATTGTGGAAGTTTCCAAAGGAAGAAACGATCACTAAAGGCCAGAATGACTTAATCATGAATACCTCATGCTAGATTAACCTCATTTACCTTTGTGCAAGAGTTATAAAAATAAAGTTAAGTTGGTTTTAGAAAGTATGCAAACCCACAATCTTAGCAGGCCACATACTAAATGACAAATGCACAAGTGATAAATGTGATGAAATGCACAAGTAACTCAGAGGACCCACCAGTTGTGATTACCAGAGATGAGAAATAATCATGTTATTCAGTGCCTATTATATCCAGTATCTTTTAAACATAAATAAAATTAAGATTCAGGCTTCTATATATGGCACTTCTGAATAGTTACATTTCTAGACTTTTCCTTTCAATGCATATTTCTAATATAGTTTTTGCCATTGGAGTGTAAAATTTAGAGCTAGAAAAAAATGCTAGAGATCATTTTATTGTATCCCTATATTTTATAGATGAGAAAAATGAGACCCAGAACAGGTAAGAGCCATGTCCAAAGTCACATGAATAATAAATGGAAGATCTAGAACCCAAACCCAGAACTTCTAACTCCAGATACTGTACTTTTTCTGCCTCACATACTTTTTCTCATTTAAATCACTGAGTGCCAATGTGTATGGTTAGTTCATTTGATATATCTTATCCAGATCTTTATGGAATTTTTTTGTTTTATTTTTTGTCATTTTTGTTTTATTGCTGTATTTTGTTTTTACATTACAGACATTTGAAGATTCTTCCCATTTGGTACCTTGTAATAAGGCAAAGCTGTTAAGTAAAATTAATTATACAAAAATCACATCTGAAAGTGTATGCAACAATCACATCTATATACTCTCCCATCTCTATGTAAAAGAAGACAAAAAAATCCATTTTCTTTTCCTCCTACCCACCATCCCAACGGGAAATAAAAAAAAATAACAAAAATTAATTTCGTGTAACAAATTTGCTTAATTAAGAAAAAACTAATTCCATATTGAAATATAAATATATATATATCCACTATATTCAAAATTGTATGTCTAATTCTATATATCTAGCCTCTTACCTCTTTATCAGGAAGTAGGTGTACCATGTTTCATCCATTCTCTGGAATCATGGTTACTCATTAGTAGTGATAAATAGAGTTCTTAAGTCTTTCAAAGTTGTTTATCTTTATAATGTCACTGTTATAACAAAAATTGTTCTACTGGTTCTGCTCTTTTTACTCTTCATCAGTTTAAGTTATTTCTTCACAGAAGTTCCATTCTTCATTCCTTACAATGAAATTTGGTGCTCAAGCTTCAATTCTCTTTAAGGTGGTCTGTTTACATCATGAGCCCTCCAAATCCAAATGACTGAATATCCTATGAAATGATGTTTCTTTTTGCCTTTGGACCCACAAAAAAGCCAATTCACCAAGTCCTTTAATCATTAGAGAGTGTAGAGTCCATGAATCAGCCTCATATTAAGTGACATTAAGTTTTTAGGTCTTCTAAAAGGAGTTATACCTAGAAAGTCACCATTCATGTAGACTGGTTTCTCTAATACTCTGTCAAAAACTTACAAAGAATTTTGTTAATATCCAGTGATAAGCTTCAATAAAAACTTTCACTTAAAAAAAAAAACAACTTACAAAGAATAATCAAAACTAATAATGATAATAATAATCCTTGTAAAGACTTAAGAATAATGCATTTCCTTACCCTTGCCATCACTTTTATTTTTTCTATCATTCTAACACAATTGCTGAAGAACAGAAAGAGATTATACAGGATTAAGAGATATTGTGACTGTGTGTTAATTAAGTCATTGGGGTAAAAAAATACTATAATCTGTTTCAACATTTTATGGATCAGAATGTGAACTTACTTTAGGTCCTGGATAATAGACACAGCTCAGAAGCACCTGTCAAACCATACTTGAGCTGCTGATATAACTTTCTAGTACCAAGATTCACTTCTATGTTATGATGAATCATAGAGTTGGACTTTCACTGCAGAAGCCAAGAAGAGAGCAAAATAAAATTTCTACTATGTAGATATGAAATCTTTTATTTAGGCATGTCCTGATTTAGTGACCACTCCCAATAAATAAATTCTAAATAAGTCATGCTCACTGAACTGAATTGTTGAAGATCATGGAGACAAATCAAATTGTAATTGCTGCTTTTGACCATGGGATGATAAAGTTCTACACAAAAGTACATTAAAAATGAGTCATTTTCTTAAGTAATAAAAAGAGTACAATTCAGACTCGAAATGCATTATGCATTTAAGAGAAAAGTGACATTGCTAGAGAGGGCAGATGCAATTTCATGCACTTGGTTACAACTTATAAACTAGAGAAGTTACTGCCATGTTGCTTTACTTTTGGGTGAAGTGCAATGAGATCAAAAGAGTGGCTTGAAGATATAAGTGTTTGTGAATTTGAGTTCATTTTAACAAACAAATCTACTTGAAATTCAACAGAAACTCTTTATAATACAAATGTTATAAGATTAGATTTACTCATAATGATAAGGAACTCCAACCAAGCAACCATATCTAGACCTTGATTTAATTTCTTTTGGCTCTCTGTTGCCAGCAAAGACAAGAGAGAAATATTGTGGAATGCCTAAGATTAAGACACCTGGAAAGAAGAAAACAAATCTTGATGTCCTTGATAGAAGTCACAGCTACCATGAGCTCTCAGGCAGCAAAATAGTGTCATGGCAGAAGCTGAGAGAGAAAACTAGAGCCCAGATGTGTGACAGAGGGAGATCAATTGAACAGATGGCACAGCTGGAGTTCTGTTCCCATCAGCTGCCATGCCTGTTGGAGGCAGTTAGCCTATACCAATAAGTATGAGTTTGAGGGACTCCTTTGATGGCAATTATCTGATCAACAGCCTGTGTGAGCTTAGTAAAGAGAATTATTGCAGGAGTTTAGGACAATGTCGCAGACACAGGACTGTGTAAATAAGGGAATTCATTTCAAACATGCTTTGGCATTCTTTCCTCAGCAAAGTCTTTGTGAGAGTTTGTGTCCTCCTTTAGATCAGCCTATTAGGACTTGACTCATGTGAAATATGTACTGTCTTCTTGTTTCTGGAAGAACAATAAAGAATAATTAGAAGTAATTGGCCTGTCTCTGGGAGGCAGAAAACTAACATAATCTGCTTAAATTGTGAGGAATTGAGGCCACTGATTGTAGACTTTAATTAACTAGGTTCTTATCTGAGTGTTATCATGAAATCCAGTCTAAATCTACTCCAAGTAGATGACATTTGAAAAAGAGAGTATTGATTCCCTTAATCTCAGGAAAAAAAACCGAGGGTTAATTTTCCTATAGTTGCAAAAACACAACATCAAAAAAAGAAAAATATTAAAAGAAATATCCTAAGCAGTCATGAAGTGATAGTGATAATTGTTGAAAATCTTTATTTGTGTCAGTTTTTCTAGCTTATTTTCTTCCTCCTTTTCTACCTTTCTTTCCCACTCCCACCCCCTCAGTGTTACTATTCCTATTTTGCTGTTGACTCTGAATATAGGTAGGTATTCTTGTGTGTCTTGTTAGTGGTCCATTTTCTCTTTATGCAAATCTCTATGTATAGCTCTGCTTCTCTCTCCATTGTGACTTTTTTTTCAAAAGTACTTTTTGTTTACTTTTTGTCTTTCTATTCATCCATCCATTATTCATGGTGTGCTTCCATCCATTTCTTTGTTTATATCTATTTTTTTCCCACTAACTCTATACTGCTTATAGAATGAGACTAAAGACGATAAATAGATAACAGAGAGAGACAGAGATAGAAAGAGATAGGGACAGAAGCAGAGAGAAAGAGAGAGAGAAAGAGAGAGAGGGAGAGAGAGAGAAACACAAGACTTCTCGTGAGTAGCTATGAAGGCCCCATCATAAGAGCATGCATAAGTGCTCTCTTCTTCCTGCTGGATTGCTGAGTGAGCTGATTTCTACTGGTGAAGTTTTTTCTATATCATGATTACTAGGGGAAGAGAAGGAGGGAGAATGGGATGGAGAAAAGAATAGAGAAAGAGCAGCTTTAGTAGCAGTAGCAATGTCAGGAGATAGGATTGTATCTTAACATGGCAATTTCAAATTTTAAAAACAAGTTTCATAATCTGTCTTTTAATCCAGATCTGCTATTTCATTCCTGAAATCTATATTAAGTTATATGTACTAGACAAGCCTTCTGAAGATTTGTTTTTGCATATATATGTAAAGTCTGGGCTAGCTTTCTGGAGGATCTCTGGACAGGCTTTGATCTTTAGATGGAGAAGTGAAGGCAGGAGAGCCACCATGAGGTTGGTCAAGGATGGAGTCTGAAGTCTGAAATCTGGAGTCTCAAGTCTCCTCTGCTTCTGTGGCTGGGAGGCTCACTCCCAGTCCTCCCAGCCCTCCCATACTTCAGTAAGATTACATCACTATAGCAACTGAGCATGTGCAATCATTACATCACCATCACATTAAGTATATATTTAGAGAACTATTATCTCACACTGAGTAGGTACTTAATTATAAGTACCCTGCTGTCCTTGATTCAGGCATACCTTTTCAGAGTTCTGGCCCTCTACATAATCTATATCTATATCTACATATGTGTGTGCGTGTGTTTATGTATACATTGTTATGTGAAATTCAATAATTTACTCAAATTTCCTCTTGGAAAGGGGGTGCAGTCATGACAGTGATAAAATATAGTTGAAAACACTGTGTAATAAAGGAATTATGATGCTCTTATAGTGCAATTGGCAGAGAAAGAAAGAAAGAAAGCATTTAGATACCTATATTTTTCAAAAATATTCTATTTACTTCCAGAATTATTTTATATCTGTTTTGTTCTCAGCACAGCAAACCTGTGAGTTGATAGAGCACACTGCTGGTTTACAACTGAAGAAAGTGAGGCTTCCAACATAACATAAAAAGTCAAACAATAGATCTAGGAAGGGATTCAATATTCTGATGCCCCATCTGTTTCTTCTCTTGTGACTATGAAATGTTAATATTCTCAAGAGAAAAAAATATTAGTTACTGTTAAAAAGAACTAACACCAGATTAAAAGATAATTGGTTAATTAGAGTGCTATATTATATTGTAACAAATAAATACTCTTTTTAATTCTCATGAAGTGGAAATTGAAAGATTGCTGGGATAAATGTATCTAGCAATCAATGTTGTGCTTTTTCAGCTAATGGCTATGAAGTATTATTCCTAAAATATTGATTTGGATTCTTTGGTTGAGGTACTTATCCCCATGTTTTTGCAAAGTCGTTTTCAGAAAGAAATGAGCTAATGTTCCTGATAGGGATGAATAGGTATTCAATTTAAATGATAAAGCATCATTTTAAAAAAATGCATTTTACTTCTCTCCATTATCCTATATTTTTATAACAACATTTTTAGAATAGGTAGTTCAAGGGTATGATTATTTAAAATAAATCAGGGGACAGGAGTCTGAATTTAATACTTTCTTTATACTTGTCAATTCTCCTTTTTGGAAGCACATGATCAAAAAACATTTTGGGGGTCAGCTAGATGGCACAGTGGATGGAGAACCAATCCTGAAGTCAGGAGGATCTGAATTCAAATCTGGTCTCAGACACTTAATACTTCATAGCTGTGTGACCCTGGGCACGTCATTTAATCCCAATTGCCTCAGCAAAAAATAAATAAATAAATAAAAAATAAAAAACATTTTGGTGTGTATGTATGTTTCATGTGCTTCATTTTAGATAATGAAAAAGAATTTAACCAATGGCTAAGAATGTATTATTTGACATGTATCAGTTTGACTCATTCAAAAGCCTCCCATTCCAAAGCTCATTGGCTGGATAATTCTAAATCTACATGAATTCCTTTTGGAAAAGACTGATAAGCTTACTGCAAACCAGTTGACAAACTCTTCTTAATCAATTAAGATAGAGTTCAAGGACTGGTGAAATTTGTAAATTTCAGAAAAGATGGAAAGATTACGTTATTTCATTACGTTATTTCAAAGAAAGTGTCTTCACAGATCACATGAATTTATAAGAACTGCATAATGTTAAGGTGGTACATTTTGCAATTTAGTTTGTCATCAAAATAGTTTGTTTTTCAGTAGTATTCTATTCATGACTTCTCTCCAGATTCATGATTTTTAGCAACTTATTTAGAAAAGCAGAGAAGAAACTAATCAATAATAGTGGGTCTAAGCTTAGTGATGTACTATTTCAGTGTTTCTACATTTTTAAATTGAGTTGTTATGGTGTAGCATTCAGAGACATTGAGCAATTGGGACTCTGTAAGAAGATACAGAAAATATGTAGCCATATAAAGATGAACAAGTCTTCTTTGATACAGGCATAAATCAAAAAGCATTTATTAGGGAACTAACTATATGTCAGCCACTGTGCGAGGCTGTGGAGATATAAATCATAGGGTTAGAGATTAGAAATGATGTAGGACAGTGGTAGAAATGGAGAGGAGGGGTCACTAATCTGTAGGTGGGTTCCCTATAGGCCACATATTGACTTATAAAACCACTCTTTTTTTTTTTTTTGAAAGCCAATCATTTGCCCAAGATCACACAGCTAGTAAGTGTTAAATGTATCAAACTGGATTTAAACTCAGGTCCTCCTGACTCCAGGACTGGTGCTCTATCCAAGTCATCATCCAAGTGGCCCAAGAAAAGCCACCTTTTAACATTATCTGTATTTTCATTTATTTTATTAAACGTTTTCCCAATTATATTTTCATTGAATGGAACAGCCTAGTGCTCAACACTTCTGGGAACTCCTCTTAGTAATTCATAGTCATGGGGAGTTGACTTGAGGATTTTAAGTAACTTTCCTGAAGTCACAAAGTCAGTGCCATGTCAGAGTGGAACTTGAACCAGAGATTGCCTGGTTCTGAAGCCAAGTCTCTAAATTCAGTTTCACACTATTTCTCCTATGAATTAGTTAGGCTTTATTGAATATATACCAAGGCAATAAGGGAGAGAGAAGGGAGAGATAGCATATGTAGGAAACAGGAAAGACCCTAAGGAGGAGGCAGCACTTGAGTTAAGTCTAGAAGGGATTGAGATATTTCAGGAGGTAGGTATAAATAAGGAATGCTTTTTAGAAATAGGGAATGGTCTCCATAAGGATTCTTTCCTGTCCTCCCAGTATCTGGTGTTTTTGACTGCTTTGAGAAAATTGCATTATCTCATTGCTTCCTTTGCTTCCTTTTCCCTAGCCTTTTAGGTAGAAATAGTGTTCCTCTGCTTTTCCTGAAAGGCAATAAATCTGTCTTAAGGACTTTATTGGCCCCTGCTTCCTTTAGCACAGGGAGGCAGATATTTCCTGATCACCTAAGGAGATAAAGAGTCCTATCTGCATGGAATTAGGGGTCCTCATGCTTGATGGATTTCTGAAGACTATGTTAATTATATTTCTTTCCTTGATTATCAGAATTTTTTTTTCCCATATGCTATCTTCAGAGAAATTGAATACCACTGTATCCTTTTTTTTTTTTTTTTTTTTTTTTTGTGGATTTGCTATGTCAAAGAAAAGTATATTTCCTCTAGCTAACTATTCATTGTCTCCTTAGTGTCTCATTTAATCTCGACATCAAATCCACACAAGGTGCTGGTGTTAACCAGGAGTTAGCAAAAATCCAAAACTTAATCCAACTTTTAAAACCTTTTAATACATGCTGCCAAATTGGGTATTTTTGGAGGTGGCAAAGAGTGGAGGAGGAAGGAGGACTTTCTTACTACACACCAAAGAAGCAATTAAGATAAACCCTTCTCCTTGCCACTGCCAACTGCTCTGCATTTCCCCTTCATCCCATTCCCTCTGGTTTTCTTCAACAACCTGCACCATTATCATCTCTCCCCTATCATCTTCAGTTTCTAATTGCTCCTTTTCTATTGTCCTCAAACATATCCAAGTCACCCATCCTTAAAAATTCTTCATCTCAAACTTTCATTTGCTATTTCTACTCTTTTACTTACTCAAACTCCTAGAAAAAGTTGTCTACTATCATTGTCTACTACGTCTTTGAATCTGGCTCGTGACCTCATTATTCAACTGAAACTCTTCTCTGTAAAGTTACCAAGAATTTCTTAATGGCCAAAGTGAACCACCCTTTCTTTTTGGATAATTGCTCCTCGCTGGGTTTTGTTATACCAAAATATTCAGGTTCTTCATCTATTAGTCTGATCAATCCTTCCCATTCTTTTTTGTTGGTTTTTTATCCATATCATGTCTTCTTAGTATGGATCTTCCCCAAGGCTCTATTCTTGAACCCTTTTCTAGTTTCTATTTACTTTTTCTTTTGGTGGCTTCTTTAATCCCCATGAATCTAATTATCATTCTCTAAAGATAACTCATAAATCTATGTATCCTGTTCCTGCCTCTACCTTAAATTTCAATCCCACAACATCATTTGCTCATTGGACATTTCAAACTGAGTATCTCAGATTCTATATGTTTAAAACAAAATTTTTATATTTCCACTCCTTTCAAACTTTCCTATTTCTGTTTAAGTTACCACTGTTATTGGACTCTCCCATATTCGTAGCTTCAGTTTTATTCTTGACTCTTCACTCTCCTTCTCTTTATGTATCCAATCAGTTTCCTGAAACTATTTCTATGACAATTATTACATTTGATCCCTTGTCCCTATTTACACAACCACCATCCTATTACCTCTCATCTAGATTATTGTAATAACTTCCTAATTGGTCTCTCTGACACAACTGTCTCTCCACCAAAGTCCATACTCCACTGTTACTCAAATGATTTTCTTTAAGCACCTATCTTGACCATATCATTCCTCTAAATAATAAATTCCCCTAATTCCTTATTGCTTCCCAGATAAAATATAAACTCATCTCTTTAGTTTTTAAAGCCCTTCACAATTTATCCCTAATCTGTTTTTTCAGTCTCCTTGCATATTATTTCTCTTTCTGTAGTCTGTTATCTTGATAAATTAACCTCTCTTTTCCTCACAGACAGCATTCCATACAGACCAATCCCCTATATTTAGATTTAATATTAGGATAAAATGATATATGTCATGATTATTCAACAGTTAAGAGAAGATTGATTAATTATAGAAGGGGTTGCATATTTAATAACAGTAGACCTTGCAGAACAACTATATGATACAATGGATAGAGCACTGGTTCTGCACTCAAGAAAACCTGATTTCAAAGGTGGCCTCATCAGTAGCTATGTTACTGTGGGCAAATCACCCAACCTCTTCCTACCTTAGTTTCTTCAACTGTAAAATGGGGGTATTAATAGCACTAACATCCTATAGTTGTTAAAAGGATCGTATGTGATCATATTTGTAAAGCACGTAGCACAGTGTCTGGAACATGGTAGGTATTATACAATGCTAAGTATCAGATAAAATGATGATGATTTTGATTAAAGAATAATATCCAAAGTTGACTTGGCTGAAGTAAACTCCTTTCTCTGAGTTGCCCGTTGTTATTCTTCAAGCATCAGAGAATTCCAGAAGTCCTGTGACTGATTTGTATTTGGGTGACAAGAAATCAATGTCAACATCTTGAACTTTTGATGTCCTAAGCCAACCAAAACTTGAAGATCATTTCAACACCTTTTAAAGAAAAATTATTCTAACTTCTTTGGTGAGAGGAGCAATTGATCTTACCACACCATGGTTTTATGGTGACCATTCCCTATGCCTGGAATGTTCTCCTCCTCTTCCAACTCAAAGAATTCCTCTCTTCAAAAAGCAGTTCAAACATTATGTTCTACATGAATCCTTTCCTAATCCCCAACTGCTACTACCTTCATTCCCTATATTTATATTTATTTGCAATTATTTTCTATATATTTCATTTTATATAAATTTTTGCTATACTTGTTAGCTGGGATCTGAACTTTCTAGGTAATCTTTCACTTTCCATCAGCAGTTTTGCTTGCTTTGGACTCCACAGAAGAACCCCATACTCTTTGATGACCTCCCCTCTTCTTACCTACTTTTCATTACATTTTGTGTGTTTTGTCCAGCTATTAGATTGCAAGATTCTTAAGGGCAAGGATTTTCTTATTTTTTTTTATTTTTATGCACCTACCACAGTGCTTCTTGGCACATGAGTACTTAATAAATATTAGATGTGTATATTCTGTATAAATGTATGTATGTACTTATTAATTCCTCTGTTAAAATGTAAATTCCTTTATTCTTTATGTTTATATCCCCAGTGACTAGGACAGTATCTAGTACATAGTTTGAGCTAAATAAATATGTATTAATGGATGTATGAAAAGAATGATAACAATAGAGGTACCTAGAAATCAACAACACAAAATATCCATGAAAAAAGCTAGAAATAAAACCCTTGGGCTCATGCTTTTACAGAAATAAACAAAATGAGTAATAAGCTATGTGAACTAGAAATTTTTATGAAAGGATGAAAATTTGGCATAGTATAAGAACAAGCTGGTACAATCCTGTACATAGAAGAGACCAGGAAGCCTGCTTCCAAAATGCAATGAAATGAATTGTTTTCAAATTTGAATCATCTGTAGGTATTCTATATCTGGTTCTAAGCTGCTAGTCATTTAATAATAGTCCTTTACCTTTTTGTTTTTATCTATTTTTGGATACAGATATAATAGTAGTAGTATTGCCAGATTTTATGGCATACATGTATGCATGGTTTTTATAAGCTCTTTGGACATAGTTCCAAATTGCTCTAAAACAAAGCTTTTTAAACTGTGGGTCATGACACCATATGGGGTCACATATTTGAATGTGGGGGCCATGAAAAATTTGGCAAGAATAAAATATTTTTGAACAAAATGACCAAAAATTAACTAAAAATCAAACATGTAATGAATCTGAGATGTTTGTGGCAGGCTTCTCTGTTTTATATCACACAACTTCACTGCAGCCTTGGTTTTGAACACACAACATGCACACTTTGTACTACACATGCACAAATGCTTCCAGAAATAACTCAGCTCAGATTTAAGAGGAGAATCATATAAAAATTTCTCAAATGAAAAAAGGTGGAGAGTGAAAAAAGTTTAAGAAATTCTGCTCTAAAGAATGATTGAATCAGTTCACAACTCCATCAAAAATGCATTAATATTTTATTTTTCCCAGATCTCTCCAACATTGGTTGGGTTTCTTTTCTGTCCTATTAGCCAAATTAGTATGAGGTAGTACCTCAGAATTGTTTTAATTTTTATCTCTCTAAGCATCAATGATTTAGAGTATTTTTTTAAAAGGACTATAGATAACTTTGATTACTTAATTTGAAAACTGTTCCTATCTTTTAATAATTTATCAATTATTTTTATAAATTTGACTTCTCATTTGAGAAATGAAACCTTTATCAAAGAAACATGCTTAATATTTTTTCCCAGAGATACTTGTTAAGTGTATTTTCCTTCATCCTATTTCCCTTCCCCTCCCCCATCCCATTTATTCTATTTTCTCTTCTTTTACCCTTTCCTCCCTGCTTCTTACTACCCCCCCCCCAATCTGCCCTGCCTTCTAACACCTCCTTCCCTTTTGAAGAACAATTTTAATTACCTGCATAAATGGACATGGAATGCATTCAAAGGACAGTAATCAGCCAAAGCCTTGTTCTTGGTCCTAACTATTGCTTAGCAGCTGTTCAGGTTAAAGAAAAGATGTTGCAAGAAAAGGGACATAAAATTCTTTGAATCTGAGGCACAAATATGGCTGTGAACCCAAGTCTTTGTTCTTTAAATATTTGTATATGCTCATTTTCAAATTTTAGATGAAGGAAGCTAGAGCACCTAGAACTTTATGAACATCAAAAGCAGGAGAAAATGAGACACCAGAGGACAAGAAGTAAAATCCATGCCATGATTTGCTGGAAGCCAGACAATGAAAATCCCAAGATAACCTCCTAGCTGAGTCAGAATTACAAAGAAGCAGCCATACCCAACTATCAAACAAGTAGAATTTAGGAGTGAATTCAGTGGGGGCAAATGCTATATAAAACTGCTTTGCTTCAAGTCCATTCTACCCAAAAACCAATGTGCCACAGGTGGAAAATGTCACCATATATTGAGGAGGTCTTGCTTATAGTTTCATTTTTGCTATATTTTTGTAAATAACATTTCTTTATAAAAGTTAATGGTTGTTAATTGATCAAATAAAACTAGGGTACTAATTAGTATGTAGCAGTAAAGTAATAATAGTAATTAGTAAACTAATCAGTTAAACTGGTGGGGTAATAGAATAGAATAACAGCTTCATCTAATAGCATCTAAGAAAGACATTTCCACCTCTCCTGGGCATTCTTTCCTCTAAACCATTTTTCAATCTCCAGATCTTTTGAAACCCTTAAGTCATTACTCCAATTTCTTCCCTGGAAATCAGGAAAGAGACAAATAAAAAAAACTCGTATTCATAGGCCATTCAATATTGAGCCATGTGTAAACTTTGGATAGGGAGGGCCCAAAGCCTCTCCCATTATAGCAGTCTTTCAGCACTGGCAATGATCCCAAACCATAACCAGGAGAAAATTTTTATTGTCCATATTTTTATCCCAATATTCCATCAATATTACTGTATATCTGTTAAGTCATGGAATACTACATCTTCCAAAGAATGAAAAATGCATTATTCAGAAGGCAATAAAAGATGTGCACATTAGTGATGAGCAAACTGTAACAAAAGGCAAATATGAAACCTGATAAAAAAGAATATCATCAAATAAATGTATGGCTGGAAAAGATTGGCCGATTACATAGGAAAAATAGTTAGTATTGACTAACAGATAAATCAAATTATTTTCTCCATTGGTAGCCACTCAATAGCAAAAGGAAAAGAAGAAGGATCCAAATTTGTTTCATAGACCAGAATCTTAGAAATATGGAAAAGGGTCTAAAAAGATGGAAATGTATAGATGTGTGATCTTCATTCTTGAAAGGCATACTTAAATAATAGAGATCATAGAGAACATTTAAATAAGGAAAAATTTCCTAACAATTAGAACTGTTCTACCTAACAAAAGGTCTTCAAAGGAAGCCCACATGACCTCATGCTGGAAATACTATGCAAATGATTCTTCTACAGGAATAGTTGGGAAATGGATAATTTCTATAGCTTAAAAAAAAAAGTATACACCGTTTTACATTACATTTATTTAAGAAAGTTTGGATTTGACTTTATGCTTTAAAACAAGTTATGGAATAAATACCTCTACTTTTGGATCAGAAAGTCCACATTTTATACAATATACACATTCTAGGTAATTGCAATTTCAATATTCAGAAAAAAAGGCCTATGAACAAGACAGGCCTATTCTCAATATCAAGATCTCAACTCAAACTCTCTTATGATTATTGGTATATGTGATCATTGCTAAAGTCCAAGGCCATAGTCAGAATTTCTTCCTCTTTCTCTCTTCAGGGCATGAGGGGTGAGAAGGAACCTGATTTTATTTTATTATGTCCATAGGTCCTGTTCTGAGCCCAGGAGATGCTAAAAAGTCATGAGATAAGTGGCCCTTGATCTCTGAGATTCTGTTAGCAATTAATAATTGAATAAATTGAATAGCTAAAGTCCAAGTGAATTCTATGTATAACAAATGAATCCTCTGTGTAAATGTAATCTTTTTAGAAGTATTACAGGTATTTGATAATGCCCTGGAAAAAATTATTAGATGGGTTTGTTTTACATACATAATTTGAGGATATTATTCATATTGGGGTCATCTGAGTTTCCATCAGTCAGTAAAATTTATATGGTGTTTTATTAAGTATAAAACATAGTACTTAATATTGAGCATATAAAGAAAGGAAAAGGAGTTTACATTCCAAATTGTGAACACAACATCCAAGTATGTCAATCAACTAGCATTTATTAAATGACTACTATGTGCCAGGAACTATGCTAAGTGATAGACAAATAATATATATACAGTATAGATAAAAAGTGAGTAATCTCAGAAGACATTATGAACTGAGGAAGTGGAACAATATTGGAGGGGTCCAAGTAGGGTCTTTTCAAGAAGGTAAGATTTGAGTTAAAACTAGGGAAGTCAGAAGGCAGGGATGAAGAGGAAGAAAAGAAAGACAAAGATAGAGCCAAGAAAAAATGATAAATTGGAGAGATAACCACTTTATGTGGAAAGAAACACAAAAAAGTCAGTCACTGGATTTTAGAAACTATAGAAGAAATATATAAAAGACTGGAAAGGTGGGAAGTATCAAGGTTGTTAAGGGTTTGAAGAGGCAAATCGAGGATTTTATATTTTATCCAGAAGGTAACAGAACCTGCTAAAATTCTGTCTGTCTGTGTATCTCTCTCTCTCTCTCTCTCTCTCTCTCTCTCTCTCTCTCTCTCTCTCTCTCTCTCTCTCTCTCTCTCTCTCTCTTTCTTTCTCTTTCTGTGTGTGTGTGTATGTGTGTGTGTGTGTGTCTGTCTATCTGTCTGTCTGTCTCTCTATCATCCTAGGCAGTGTAGGATAGGGAAATGAGTGGTGAGTATGATCATGAAACTCAGACTCAAATCCTACTAATAGTACTTCCCATCTGTATAAGCATGGACAAATCATTTAATATATCTGAACTTCAGTTTTCTTTTTTGTAAATTAGGGGCTATAATATTTGAATTTTCTAACTCCTAGAATGGTAGGAAGGAAAAGAACTTTATAAATCCTACTTTATAAACTTCATATTCTACAAACTTTAAAACACTATATAAATGTGACTTATTTATATGCCTTATAACAATCTGGGTAAGGGAGAGGAAAGCATTAGCACAAAAATTTTTTATATGGCCCTGGTAAAATATTATTGTAGAGGTTTTTCCAAGACTTTCTCATTAGGTCATTTAAAATGTTGCCAGTCCCTGATACCCCCAAACCTCATAAAGGCTTGATGCTAGGCTTAGGTTCCTTGAGAGTGTGTATATATATATATTCCTATTACTCCCTTTGTAAATATGTTTTTTTGTTTCCTTGGTTTTGCATAACTACTGCCTGTAATTTGCCTCCATTAGTGCCACTGTGGGTGGTAATTGAGCACCCCTTACCTTCCTATGCCAATTGTCCTCATCACCTCTCCTCTCTCTCTTCATTAGAACCTTAGGGGGTAGCAATTGTGACTCCTTTCCCTCTCAGAGACTAATGTCTTTATAATATCTTGTTGCCCAAATTATACTAGTATGTGCATGCTTCTTGTGTTGTAAAGTCTGCATCTGGAAGCCGGGAGCAATTACAGATTGCTGACTTCTAAGTAATGTTTTACAATAATACATGGAAATTGCACCCCTTTTCTGGGAGTGGGGGAAAATGAATAAAATAAAGTATCATTTTTTCCTGTTTTCTTTAGGGGTAAATTTCTACCTTTCATGGTACAATTGCAGAGGAATGAGTGCTTCTAATAAAACCCTCCTAAGTATGGTAATTCAGTAGAAATGTCAGCATTAGTCACTGGAGCAGACTTTTAGTGAGCCCATTATTTTTCTTTTCCTCCTGAAAAACACTGATGATAACAGAATGTAACTCATACCACGATTTTTGCTAAGCTCAGGCTCCAAAGTTGCATACTTGGTTGGAAATTTAAAAGGAGTCATCAGTAGATAAGAAGTCCTGCCTGTCTAGAGTTAGTTGTGTTTGGGCTTTTTTTCCCCATTCTCCTTTTGTTATTGTTATGCTAGCTATTTACTCTGAGATACTCTGTAGGGTTTTCCATGGAAAGAAATTCCATTAAAAGCAATTCCCTCATCTAATTAGTATAATTCAACTTTTGGTCCTCCTAATCTTGTCTAAGTGGCTTGGACTGAAAAAAAAATAAACGTGCATGACATTTCTAGGAATGTTGAAACAGATTTTCTATTTATTCAACATCCTGAATTCTCTGGACATCGCCCCAATTCAGCATTTCCACATATGTCTAACTGGAGTTGTAGATAATGTCCTTGACATCCCATCAACTCACTGTGATAGCATTATTGTTTCTCAAGAGAGAGACCCAGCCAAGAGCCAGAGAGTGGAGTTCTTAAGGGACAGAGGGCCCTATTTTCATGTAAATATCTCTAATGATGTGAATGGTAGGGGAAAGAAGAAAAAGTAGATACATCTAGCTAAATTGAATGCTTTGTGGAAGGTTTCAGTCTGTGAGATTGATAACATGTGATTAATAGAGTAAGACATCTGGCCTGGTTTGCTCAGTTGGCGAGCTGAAGCCACAAAGGCTGTCTCTTTGATCTCTGTGTAAGCTCTTTGCACAAAGGAAAATAACTGTTTCCTAGAGATAGAATACTGCCCTCACCCCTAGTGTGCCATCTTTTAAATGAATTGCTTATAGTTCAATTTAACAAATAGCTACCAAATGCAAGGCAATCTGCTAGATACTGAAGAAACAAAGATAAAAACAGAAAATTCCCTGCCCTCAAGGAGTTTGCCCTTCTACCAACAGGCATCCCAGTAGAAGGACAAGAGTACTGGCTCTTGAATACATCAACAGGGGTTTAAATTGCATGTCTAAATATTCACTGCCTGAGTGATCTGTGACATGTGGCAAATTAGTTCCGTGTGGATCTCAGTTTCTTTTTTTTTTTTTCTTTTCTTTCTTTTTTTTAATTATAGTTTTTTATTTACAAAATATATGCTTGGGTAATTTTTCAGCATTGATAATTGCAAAACCTTTTATTCCAATTTTTCCCCTCCTTCCCTTAACCCCTCCCTGAGATGGCAGGTTGACCAATACATGTTAAATATGTTAAAGTATATGTTAAATACAATATATGTATACATGTCCATACAGTTATTTTGCTGTACAAAAAGAATTGGACTTTGAAATAGTGTATAATTGACCTGTGAAGGAAATCAAAAATGCAGGCGGATAAAAATAGAGGGATTGGGAATTCTATGTAGTAGTTCATACTCATTTCCCAGAGTTCTTTCGCTGGGTGTAGCTGGTTCAATTCATTACTGCTCTATTGGAATTTATTTGGTTTATCTTGTCCATCAGAATTGATCATCATATAGTATTATTGTTGAAGCATATAATGATCTCCTGGTCCTCCTCATCTCACTCAGCATCAAATCATGTAAGTCTCTTCAGGCCTTTCTGAAATCATCCTGTTGGTTATTTCTTATAGAACAACAATATTCCATAATATTCATATACCACAATTTATTCAGCCATTCTCCAATTGATGGGCATCCATCCACTCACTTTCCAGTTTCTAGCCACTACAAACAGGGCTGCCACAAACATTTTGGCACATACAGGTCCCTTTCCCTTCTTTAGTATCTCTTTGGGGTATAAGCCCAGTAGTAACACTGCTGGATCAAAGGGTATGCACAGTTTGATAACTTTTTGGGCATAGTTCCAAATCACTCTCCAGGTTGGCTGGATGTATTCACAATTCCACCAACAATGTATCAGTGTCCCTGTTTTCCCACATCCCCTCCAACATTCCACATTATCTTTCCCTGTCATTCTAGCCAATCTGATAGATGTGTAGTGGTATCTTAGAGTTGTCTTAATTTGCATTTCTCTGATTAATAATGACTTGGAGCATCTTTTCATATGGCTAGAAATAGTTTCAATTTCTTTGTCTGTGAATTGTCTGTTCATATCCTTTGACCATTTATCAATTAGAGAATGGCTTGATTTCTTATAAATTAGAGTCAATTCTCTATATATTTTGGAAATGAGGCCTGTACAAATGTTTTCCCAGTTTATTGCTTCCCTTCTAATCTTGTCTGCATTAGTTTTGTTTGTACAAAAACTTTTCAATTTGATATAATCAAAATTTTCTATTTTGTGATCAATAATGTTGATCTCTAGTTCTTCTTTGGTTATAAATTTCTTCCTCCTCCACAGGTCTGAGAGGTAAACTATCCTATGTTCCCCTAATTTATTTATAATCTCATTCTTTATGCCTAGGTCATGAATCCATTTTGATCTTATCTTGGTGCGTGGTGTTAAGTGTGGGTCAATGCCTAGTTTTTCTCATACTAATTTCCAATTTTCCCAGCAGTTTTTGTCAAACAGTGAGTTCTTATCCCCAAAGCTGGGGTCTTTGGGTTTATCAAACACTAGATTATTAAAGTTATTGACTATTTTGTCCTTTGAACCTAACCTATTTCACTGATCAACTACTCTATTTTTTAGCCAATACCAAATGGTTTTGGTAACCGCTGCTTTATAATATAGATCTCAGTTTTCTAGAAGGAAACTAGAATCTTTAAAAGAGAGAAGAGAGATAGAAATGCATTTTAGGCACTACCAAGACAAAGGTATAAAGATGGGAAATATAATGTTGAGATGGAGAAAGAAGTGAGCCACTTTGGAATACAGAGAGCATGGTGGGAAGTAATGTGAAATGTAGAGAAAAGTAGATGGGAACCATAATGTGGAAGATTTAAGTGTCAGAGTAATGGGTTTGTGTATGTGCTTTATCGTAAAGGCAATAGGGAGTCATCAATCATTTTGGAGCTGGGAACTGAAACTGTCAAACCTTATTAGGTTAAGTTCTGTGGCTATTAGGATTCCTAATATGGTTATGATTAGGGTAGAAAGTTTTGTGAAGGTAGGCATAGTTATTGGGATTATTGTGGTAGGAGAGATGCTTGATGTTAAGAATATTAATTTTGCAGTTACATAAATATTATTCAGGAAAAGGAAAAGACTAAAAGCAGTGATCGATTAGAAAACTCTTGCAACAGTATAGGCAAGAGGAGATGAAGCCTTCAATAAAGATAGTGGAGTGGGTGGTGCAGTGGATAGAGTTCAGGATCTAGAATCAGTACAATTAAGTTCAAATCTGGTTCAAATATTTACTATGTGTGTGACCCTGGGCAAGTCACTTAACCCTGTTCGCCTCAGTTTCTTCATCTGTAAAATCACCTGGAAAAGGAAATGGCAAATTACTCCAGTATCTGTGCCAAAAAAACCAAAACTGAACAACAAAAATATGAGTGGAGAGAAGAAGGTAGCAGGGTATTAATGGAATCAGTAAGACTAAGCGATTAACTGGACAATGGGAAGAGTAATGAATAATACTCAATAAGATCATGAATCTGGAAGATTTGAAAGCTGTGGTATCTTCAACAGAATCAGGGAAGCAAAGAGGGATAGATACTAGGGTAGGAGAATATACATTTTATTTTTGATGTATTCAGTTTGAGGTATCAATAAGATTCCTTTGGTGATGTCTAGTAGATGTTTGGTGATGAGGAAATAGAATTCAAGAAAGAGATTAGAGTTAAATATATAGATGTGGAAGTCATTTTAATTGCTGACATAAAATAATAGTGGCATAAAAAAATACCAGCTACATGAAATCTGTACCTCTAAGATTTGGTGGGTACCTATTACCATAAGAATTCCTATACTCTGATGACTCACTGACCTAATGCATTTCCAGATGGATGATATCCATGCTGTTATTAGGGCACAGTAAACCTCCTGTGTTAACTTGTGGGCCTTATTTTGTCCCAATGTTGAACTTGAGCTGAAAGGTTGCTTGCACTGGAACTGCATCTACAACAGCATGAATAGTTAAATATACTCCTTTATCACTACAGGGAAAATAATTCAGGGAGCATCTGTTACTCACAGTAATTTAGTATCATTCTCTTTACAAAGGAAAAACGTGACAAAATAAAGAATGTCTAATATTGTCAGTACAACCTGCTTCTGCTAATTACCAAGGGAGCTGTATTCTTTGTAGGTCAAAATGAAAACCTGGCTCCTCACACATTTTCTAGGCACTTTATGTTTGTTAGATCAAATTGTTGTCTGAACTTGTTAAAAGCAGTTCCATAGAAAAGAAACTATCAATCCAGATTTATAAATCATAAAGGAAATGGATTAAGAGAATGTCGGTAGTTCATTGCATCAGACTTTTAATTTCAAACTGCCTTCTTGGAGGAAATATCTGTCATCTACATATTGATACAAATTTGGAAACTTGACTAAGGATGGGTTTCAACAAATCAAGAATCAAGTTTAGCTCTCCATACTGAAATACAAATAAGGATCAGCTAACACTAAAAAAAATAAATAAATAAACAAAAACACTTCTCTTTCTACTTACTATTTCAATACTTTTAGTCATCTCATGGACAGCAACTCCTTTGAAAGACAATATTAACTCCAGAGATTTCCCTAGGATTTATAGAGAACCAGAGTTATTCATTGGGGAATTAAAATCTAAGGCAAACCAGTCTGATTTTTAGTAACTCTATTATTGTTTTTTTCTCCATCCCATGTCCTTTCCCAAACAAAAATATGTGTGAAATCAACATAAAATTAATATCAAGAGAGCACAAGATTAAACTTGGGTAATCTATACACACACACACACACACACACACACACACACACACACATATATGTACTATATCAAATTTCATGATTAGATAGCTAGTTAGATACAAATATACATATATATATGTATACATATGCCTATGTGTGTGTATATCTATACCTATCTATCTACCTATCTATCTATAAGGGAGAGGAAGAGGTAATTATACCAATGATCTTTGAGTTTTTTAGCATCATCTGAGTGAACTACTTCCTTCTCCTTCACCAGTGATTCCTAAATTATTGCTCACTCACCAGCAATAGAAATAAAGATAGTGAAAGACAGTCCCTAATGTGCACAATGATTCCCTAGTTCCCTTAAACTCAAGAAAGAGTATGTAAGTCTACATGTGCAGCAAATATACAAGAACCATAAAATATCAACTAAGTTTTTGGATTTATAATCCTTTAAAAGTGCAGGTCAAGAAGGTATGATTTGTATCTTTTAATTTTCTTCAAATCAGAATGGAGCATGGGAAATTTTATTTAATGTAAAACTTAGCAAGTGTGTTTATAATTACAGAAAGGATCTCATTTTAATTATCTTGATGAAACATTAATATAATATTGTATCCAAAACTTGCCAAAATGGCTTCAGTTTATATTAATTCAGCAAATAATTTTTGCTATCAAGGAGCTAATTATACAGTGAGAGAAGATATGACCCACACAAGAGTTTCTAGATGGAAAACAAGGAAGAAAAAAAATTTTAGGAAGTAGCAGAGAATCCTAATTTGTGTCAAAAGTTTAGAATGTAAGATCCTTGAGGACAGAGATAGTTTAGAATGAGATGGTTGGTATGAACCCTGTTTTACTTTTTACTCTAAATCTTCAGTGTCTAGCACAAGGTATCACAAATGCTATATCCTTTAAAAAATGTTGGTCCACTTGGCTTGCTGAATATGACAGATACTAGGGAGAAGCTATGATGATGAACAAAATAGAAAATATCAAGGAAAAATATTCAAAAAATGATGATGTCACAAGAACTACAGAGAGAAATTCCATTTAAAATAAGGTAGGCAATGTAAAATATTTTGGAGTCTACATGCCATAACAAACCCAGGAACTATAGGAACACATTATAAAGCATTTTTCACACAAATAAAATTAGACCTTAACAATTGGAAAAGTATTCATTGCAAATGGGTAGCCTAAGCCAATATAATAAAAATGACAATTCTATCTAAATTAATCTATTTATTCAGTGCCATGCCTGTTCAAATTGTCGATTATTTTATAGAGATAGAAAAAATAATAACATAATTCATCTGGAAGAATAAAAATTCAAGGATATCAAAGAAATCAATGAAAAAAAAGATGCAAAAGAAGACATTGTAGCTATCTGGTATTGTTCAAGAAATAGAGTGGTGGATCAGTAGAATAGATTAGATGCAAATTGTATTATAATCAATAACCATAATAATATAGTCTATGATAAACCCAAAGATCCAAGCTATTGGAACAAAAACTCATTATTTGGCAAAGTTGGCTGGAAAACAATATGACATAAACTAAGTATAGACCAGTATCTCACACCATAGACCAAAATAATATCAAAATGGGTACATATGTTATACATAAAGGGTGATACCATAAGCAAATTAGGAGAATAAACAATACTTTATCTGTCAGATTTATGGATAAGGCAAGAATTTGGGACCAAAGAAGATGTACAGAGCATCACAACATGCAAAATAATTTTGAATATATAAAATTGAAGTTTGTAACACAAACAAAATCAATTCAACCAAAAATTGTAAATTTTTTGGGGGGTGAAGATTTGCAACAAGTAAATCCAATAAAATTCTCATTTCTCAGATATTTAGAGAACTGAATCAAATGTATAAGAATTTCTAAGAATATTCTTTATTGATGATTAAACTAAAGCAATGTCTATTGTTTAAAAAAAAAAGGCTAAATATGTGGTATAAGCTTGTAGTGAATATTATTGTGTTAAAAGAAATACCACGCAAGGTGATTTCAGAAAACATTGGAAAGACTTAAATTAACTATTGCACAATGAAATGAAGAGAACCAGAACACTGTACATAGTAACAGCAATGTTGTTTGATGAAAAATTGTGAATTACTTAACTAGTCTCAGGAATGCAATGAGCTAAGACAATCCCAAAGGTCTAATGATAAAGTATACTACCTGCCTTTAGAGAAAGAACTGACATTTATTGGATACAGACTGAAGCATGCTATTTTTCACTTTCTTTCTTTCTTTTTTCCCACTTTTATTTGAGTCTTCTTGTACAAAATGACTAATATGGAAATGCTTTACATCATTGCATATATACAACCTATAGCTGCTTATTTAATATGGAGAGGAAGGGTGGGGGAGTGATATAATTTGGAACTAAAAACTTTAAATTAAAATATTTATAAAAATTAATGATGGAATATGATTGTTTTGTGAGCAACAACAAGCATGCAATATTAAAAGATTCAATCCTTTGAAATGAAAATAGCAGATTGTAGGATTGTAAATACAGAGCTGAAAAGGATCCAAGAAGCTATGTAGTCCAATACTTTTTTTCTATGTTTCAGATTCCCATAGTGTTAGTATCTTCCCTCATTTTATTATCTCCATGTTATTGTTTAAATTTTGTTTGTACTTAGATGTTTGGAAATTGTCTCCCTAATTAGACTGTGATCTCCTTAAGAGAAGTGAATCTCTTTTCCTTTTCTTTGTATCCTTCACACTTAGCATAGTGCTTGGCCCATAGTGTGAAAATAATAAATGCAATTGATAAATGGTAAAAGGATATGAACGAACAGCTTTCAGATTGTTATGGGCCAGAACTCTGAAACAAGGATTCTTTCAAGGTGCTAAGTCAGTGGAATTGATAAGACAATGGTAATCTAGTTTAACATGGTGATTAATAGTTCTCTAAGTTTCCAAGTGATATAATGATTAGTTTATACTCAGTGTAGAGCATATAAGGGGTACCTGGATGGGGATGACCTAATGGAGACAGGCACCTAGGATGACATAATGGGAGGTAATGGAGGTACTGGAGAGGCTCCTGATATTGTAATGATGTCTAAAATGGATAAAGACCTTTATCCCATCAAACATTAAGAGGGAATGATTATAGCCTAAGGTCTAAGATATAAGACTTTTATCCTAACATTAAGAGGGACTGGTTATAGCCTAAGGCAGAGTAACTGAATGGGACAATTAGGGAAACTTAAAAGAGAACTGTGGCACAACATACTGACATAGATGTTGCTTATGAATTAGGAATGAAATAAATCAGAGGCAAGAGGGAAGAGGAGAGGGGTCAGAGAATGCAGCTGCCTCTTAACTTCTTATATTACTTTCATCCTCTCATGTGAAGGGATTTATTCTGCTGGTCAGAATTAGATCCCCAGCAGCCACTCACAGGTTGCTCCCGTAACACTGGACCATTGTCTAATATACAGAAGTTACTTAATAAATGAGTATTGGTTGATTGATTATCACTTCCCGGAGAAAGCCATATGAAATAACTGAGAGCACATGTAGTTAGGAAGACTTCAAAGTCCCTTGACTTCTAGCCTATGTCAGTACTGCATATATAAATCTCTCCTAAAATCAACTAACCCGCAAATCAGACTGAAAATATGTCTGCTCTTCATGATTACAATTGCTGAGGTTTTAGAGTGAGAAGTCTCTTTTGGACTTGCAAATCTCATAAAAAGATAAGTTCACCTTCTGTTAATTCAAGGATTTGCAGAGAGAATACCCCTGTGTTCATGAGTACACTCTGAATCATGCCCGTAGGGTATGGAATTTTGCATGTGTTTTATTGTGTCTGAGCAAACAACAAATAAAGACATCTTAAGTAATAAGAACAGTGTAATGACTTGAAATGAGTTTGTCTAATAGTTAACCAATGGTCTAAGGTTTGGAATTAATAATCAAGACCTTGAGTAGGAAAAAATATGTATATATTTACAAAAGAAGCACAGTAAAGAAATGGACGAAGGAAAGAGAAACAAAATTCAGTCTTTTATAATGCTAATTCTTTGGATTTATATAGTTTCTTTGATCTTTACAGACATCTCCATAATCTTCAAACAACTCAAGGAGTTGGTAGTTGATTGGCATTATTCCCTTCTAAATTAACCATTCTGTATTCTACTTTATCCAAGGTCAATAGCAATTGAAAAAAAAGATGAAAGAGATCAGGATTCATATGCACAAATCTCCAGAATTTTCTTAATGATAAGGTACCAAGCATCTTATTCAAATCCAATCTCACTTAACATATTAGCATGTGATTTGTTTTAAATGAGCCACTCTGAAGTTTTTTTCCTCCCCTTTCCCCTTCCTATTCTATCCCTTAATTGCATTACAAGTTGGAGGATATGAGTAAGAACAATTCACCTCTTTCTACTGGATGACTCATTGAAGCTAAGAGTGTCTGTAATAAATGTCCTCTGAGCTTATAATGAAGTACAGTTTGCAATTAATTTCCACATTGCTCCAACTATTTTTCTTCCCAGAGACACTTAAATAAATCAGCATTTCCTGTATCAGTGCTTTTTAACCTTATTTGTATCATGGATCCCTTTGGCAGAATAAGATTTTTAAATACATAAAACAAAACGTAGAGGATTTTGAAGGAAACTAGCTACACTAAAATATATTTACAAAATATGTTTAATGGACTTCTAAGTTAAGAACCTGTTTTTAAATGTAATATACTACATCTCAAATTTAAAATTGAGGGAGAAAATATTTTCCTCACAACAACATTGTGAAATAACATCTATAAAATGGATGACCCTGAATACTAAGTTTAGGGACAGGACTTGGTTTGACAAGCAGCAGGTAAGCATTGAAACACTTTATCCAAGTCAAGGACATGATCAGAACTGTGATTAGGAAAACTACTTCATAGCTACCTCTTCCCAAATTAATTATATCAGAGAAAGAAGAGACCCAAAGTGAAGGGAATAATTAAAATTTTGTAGAAAAATAAATGCTACTCCCTCTTAAAGAGCCAAGAAAATATGAAGTCATAGGAAAAGAAAATTTCAAGGCACATATGCAGGGAAAACAAACTGACACTCAAATAGGTACAAATATGTATTTTTTCCCTTTCTTCATTCCTTTTTTTTTTTTTAAACAGGTACTTCTTTTCCACCATCCAAGCCCTGCCTACACTCCTGCTTTGGTTTTTTCTTTAACCAATTCTTCAAGAAGTCTGTATTATGTATCAAATTTTACCTCGCTTCTCTGCCTGTTCTCTGACACCCTTTGGAAACTTCTTATGATTCTCAGAAAAATGGGGCTAACTGGGATCTAGATAACTTTAGTCTTAGCACATTATGATCTAGATATTAGACTATCTCTTCAAATAATTCATTGTACCAAAATTATACTTTACCTCCAACGAAGAAATCTAAAAAGGAAATCAATCAAAAAACACTTATTAAGTATGTGCCAAACATTGTGTAAGGTGGGAAAAATTTCTACTCATTCATTTATCATTCATTAAACCCTATACTGTGCTGAGCAAAGATACACAAAATGGTCCCTACATTCAAGAAGTTTATAGTCCAGTAATTTCTTTACAAGATGCTTTGGTGCTATCTTACATGTCACTTTTCAGGTTAATATGAAACAGACAAGGCTTTTTCTCGGCTTCTCTGTGATATTCAGCTTCTTCAATATGGTTATAAAATGTATTTTCTCTATGATCCAACTTCCCATGAAGCATAAAGCCTATAAAACAATTTCTCTTTCTAGCTTGATGCTGCAACTCCCATTTCAATGCCTTATGCCACATTTTCTCATTCTGGATTGCATGGCGTATGAAATGATTTAGAAGGAACAGATAGTAAAAATACATTTAAGAACTAATAAAGCATTTAAGAGGTTTCAATGTTCAAAGATATGGAATAAGTCTGGTTTATCTGCAAATAGGCTCAATCACTGAATCACCAATCTCTCAGCTGGAAGGGCTCTTAGAAGCTATAAAGTCTAAGCCTTATTCAAATAAGTATTACTTCCAAAGGCAACTCATTCCTCATTAAAAAAAAAAAAAAAAAAAAACACAACCTAAAACAGACAATTTCCCTCTCTGACCTCCCATTAATAACAAAGATAACACTATCCTCTATCCCCTCCCCCCCCTCCAGGATAGTAACCTAGCTGTCATTCTCCACTCATCAAGTCCCAAATCCAATCTGGTGCTTGGATCTCCCTATCTTATCTGCAAAATATCTCTTGTATGTCTTATTCTCTTCTCCAGTACTGCCACCATTATGGTACAAACCTTTCTCACCTCAACACAGAACTATTTCATTAGCTTTCTGGTTACTCTCCCTGCCTCAAATCTATTCCCATCTTTCTACTCAGCTGTCAAAGTAATTTTCTTAAAGAAAATATTTAACTAAATCATATCCTTTCCCCTTATTCAACAAACTCAGATGATTCCCTTTTACTTCCAGGATAAAATTTAAAATTCTCTGTGTGACTTTTAAAGGCTTCCTCAACCTGGTTCTTTTCTACTTTCTAATTTCACAACTAAGCCCTCTCTACTTACTCTATGATTCAGTGATACCATCTACCTTTCTCTTGCCCTGACATGACATCCCACCTCTCAAATCCATGCATTTTATCTCGTTGCCACCAAAGCCATTATCAATGGAGCTATCTTCTACAAATCCTACCTTCAAGAAGTCTAATGCCTTTGCTCTGAGATTGTCTCCAATTGATCTTGTTATATATTTTAGAACATAGTTGCTTGTATGTCATCTCTTTCATTAGACGAATTCCTTTCAAGCAGGAATTGTTTTTGCTTTTCTTTGCAGCCCCAGTGTTTAACACAGTGACTGGAAAATATAAGTATCTAATCAATGCTTGTTGACTTGGTGTTAAAAAAAAGTTACATGGTTGCCTTTTGTTTTTATATCACTGTCACTAATATATATGTGATAAGTTTTAGCCTTTCTACAAAGTATCTGAGAGGATAGGGAAGAGCAAGGAAGCTTGCTTGTAGAATTGCTATGATAGTGTCTTTTAAAAACTATGGGATAGAAAGCATTTGGGAGATCAATTTGGAACTATATCCAAAGGGCTCTAAAATTGTGCATAGCCTTTGATCCAGCAGTGCCTTTAATGGGTGTGTATCCCAAAGAAATCATAAAAAGGGGAAAGAATCCACATGTACAAAGATATTTGAGGTAGCTCTTTTTTAGTGGTAAGAAACTAGAAACTGAGTGGATTCCCATCATTTGGAGAATGGCTGAATAAACTATGATATGTGAATGTAACAGAATATTGTTGTTCTGTAAGAAATAATCAGCAGGAAGATTTCAGAAAGACATAGAGAAACTTATCATCTAATGCTGAATGAAGTGAAGAGAAGGAAGAGAATATTGTACAGAGCAACAACAAGATTATGTGATGACCCCTATACGTGGCTCTTTTCATCAATGAGGTGATTCAGACTAATTCCAATAGACTTGGCTATAGAGAGAGTTATCTGTATCCAGAGAGAGAACTATTGGGGCTGAATGTGGATCACAACATAGTATTTTCACCTTTTTGTTGCTGTTTTTGTTTGCTTGCTTGCTTTTTTTCTTTTCTCACTTTTTTCTTTTGATCTGATTTTTCTCATGCAGCATGATAAATGTGAAATTATGTTTAGAAGAATTGCATGTGTTTAACCAATATTAGATTACTTGCTGTCTAGGAGAAGGGGAAAAAGGGAGAGAGAAAAAAAATCTGGAATACAAGATTTTTCAAGAGTGAATGTTGAAAACCAACTTTGCATGTATTTTCAAAAATAAAAGGCTATTATTGTTGAAGATTGGCTACTTTCTTGTCCACTTTTACAAGGTGCAGGCCAAAGCTGTCTTCATCCCTCTTTAGTTGGCTCTGCTAATTCATACATATTCTCTATTCATATGTGATTTTCTCTATCCATTCCATTTTCTACCTTTGTGCTGGCTGGAGGCTGAAGGACAAACCTTTGTATTTGGAGACATTTGGAGGGAAAGGCCACCAAGAAAACCAACCGGGCTATTTTGGAGGAAGCAATAAAAGATCTGAACTTTTATCATCTGGCTGCATTTTGGAATGATTATTACTTGTAATGGAAACTAAGGCTGCCTCCAGAAAACCTCTCCAAGAAACCTGCTCCCAGAGAGAACCATTATTATATTTTAAAGAAGAGAACACCACACTATGTTCCTTTCCCATTCCTTCTTCTTTCAGATCCCTTTTATAAGTGGTTTTCACCATCAAAATATATATTATTCAAATGTATGGATTGTCTTTCTTTCTACTTGTATTTATATTTCCAGTATTTGGCCCAATTCCTGGCATATAATAAGGACTTAACAAATGCTTCATGATTGACTGATAAATAGATTGACTTTTAGGAGTGATCTTTAGTACCCCAAGCCAGCAGAAGTTGAGAGAAAGACCTATCTGACAGTTATGTCACTTCTGGACATGGACTTATTAGGCCCCAAACCATGTAGGAACTGAGCTATGAACCTGCTCTCTCCAGAGACTAAAGTCAAATATAGGAAGGTATGCTCTCAGGAATTGGTGGAAAGGTTCATAAGCTTTTCCTTGCTAAATCTTTTAAATAGATATCTCTATGAAAAAGTTAATCAATATTAAATGCTTAAATGAAATTGAGGCATTTGTCACTGGTCACTCTTCACTATTGGCTAGGGAAACATAGCCAACAGTGACTCTAACAAATGACATTTGGACATAAGAGAATCCTACATTTCAAAAATTAATTTTTAAAAATTTTTTATGATATTCTAGAAATCTCAGGGGCAGATGTAAGCCAGAACAAAAGTGCCTGGCAGATCTGCCTCCCTAATCACCAGCTCTGAATAGCAACTGTCTTTACTACACATATACTACAGTGTGTACAATCATTCTCTAGTTGTTTTAACTCCCTTTAAGGAAGCTCTATTCCTTAAAAAGATTTTTCCTTCTATTCTGAAGGAACTTTCCTTTCTACAACTTCCACTTGTTGTTTCTAAATCTGTCCAGTGAGGTCAAATACAACAAACATAATCCGTATAGCTTTTTATACAAGAAATTGTAGTTCCAGTTTCTTGTATAGAGTCAGAAACATTTTTATTGTTGCCTTTCAGGTTATTTCAGTTGTGTCCAACTCTTCATGACCCAATGGGGGGTTTTCTTAGAAAGGAAACTAGAATGGCTTTCCACTTAATTCCCTAGCTCATCTTACAGATGTGGAAACTCAGGCAAACAGGGTTAAGTGACTTGTCCAAGATTATACAGATATTAAATGTCTGAGACCAGATTTGAACTTAGGAAGATGAATCAGGATGATTCATACCCAGAACTTTATCCACAATGCCACCAAGCTGTCCAATACAAAAAATATGAAACAGAATAGGCAATTAATATTTGGTGTTTAATTTTGAATTGAACTGAACTGAACTGACTTTTATGTTATACCAGAAAGCATTTAACATGCATCTTCTAAGTTTTCTCTTCTGTAGACTAAACCTTTCCATTTTCTTTAGTCATTGATTTGGAGATAGAAATCAAAGGTACAATGTGACTGCCCTTCTATCTCTTCTATTGTGTTTTCTTCCCTCTTCTATACCCTTATTGTTAATACCACTCCACCCCAATCAATTGATTCTTTACTTCTGATCTACTGTCTTTGAACTATTTTCTTTCATGAATTCATCCTGTTTCATTTCAACTACCACTTCTATAGGGCTAACTATAGTTTCTCACTCTAGTTCCAAATTCTGATGCTGATTCTCCATATGAGTGATTCTATCACATCAAATTCATTTCCTCAAACAGAATTTATCATATCTTGAATCAAATCAGTTTTCATTTCCAGTGTCTACTACTGATACTATTCTTCTCTTCATAACCTAGACCTGTAGAGGTCTTTTTCTATTCCTTTCAAAATAGTTATCCCTCTCAAATCTTTAATCTTGACATTGATATCAGGGTCTAATATTCTGTTTGAACTCCTATCCATTGTATATTTTCCTAGCAGAATAGATAGGAGTTTTAAACCAAATTGAAAAGTATTTAAGACAATAGTTTGTGAAATTAAAGGAATATATCAAGCAATAGAAACATTCTCAGTCTCCCATACTTAAATGAATGCAACTCTCCCAGAAAACTCACATTTCAGTGAGTTCTATAGCTATTGAAGGTTTGGGGAAAGATTCAGTCATTCCATTTTTCTTTCCAACTTAATCTAGTTAGCTGATATGAAAGATGTACCATGGCAGAATTCACTGGGGCACAGGGAGCAATTTGCTTCTTCTACTTGGACTTGGGCTCCTAGGCATTCCATTTTCTACCTTTGTGCTGGCTGGAGGCTGAAGGACAAACCTTTGTATTTGGAGACATTTGGAGGGAAAGGCCACCAAGAAAACCAACCGGGCTATTTTGGAGGAAGCAATAAAAGATCTGAACTTTTATCATCTGGCTGCATTTTGGAATGATTATTACTTGTAATGGAAACTAAGGCTGCCTCCAGAAAACCTCTCCAAGAAACCTGCTCCCAGAGAGAACCATTATTATATTTTAAAGAAGAGAACACCACACTATGTTCCTTTCCCATTCCTTCTTCTTTCAGATCCCTTTTATAAGTGGTTTTCACCATCAAAATATATATTATTCAAATGTATGGATTGTCTTTCTTTCTACTTGTATTTATATTTCCAGTATTTGGCCCAATTCCTGGCATATAATAAGGACTTAACAAATGCTTCATGATTGACTGATAAATAGATTGACTTTTAGGAGTGATCTTTAGTACCCCAAGCCAGCAGAAGTTGAGAGAAAGACCTATCTGACAGTTATGTCACTTCTGGACATGAACTTATTAGGCCCCAAACCATGTAGGAACTGAGCTATGAACTTGCTCTCTCCAGAGACTAAAGTCAAATACAGGAAGGTATGCTCTCAGGAATTGGTGGAAAGGTTCATAAGCTTTTCCTTGCTAAATCTTTGAAATAGATATCTCTATGAAAAAGTTAATCAATATTAAATGCTTAAATGAAATTGAGGCATTTGTCACTGGTCACTCTTCACTATTGGCTAGGGAAACATAGCCAACAGTGACTCTAACAAATGACATTTGGACATAAGAGAATCCTACATTTCAAAAATTAATTTTTAAAAATTTTTTATGATATTCTAGAAATCTCAGGGGCAGATGTAAGCCAGAACAAAAGTGCCTGGCAGATCTGCCTCCCTAATCACCAGCTCTGAATAGCAACTGTCTTTACTACACATATACTACAGTGTGTACAATCATTCTCTAGTTGTTTTAACTCCCTTTAAGGAAGCTCTATTCCTTAAAAAGATTTTTCCTTCTATTCTGAAGGAACTTTCCTTTCTACAACTTCCACTTGTTGTTTCTAAATCTGTCCAGTGAGGTCACATACAACAAACATAATCCATATAGCTTTTTATACAAGAAATTGTAGTTCCAGTTTCTTGTATAGAGTCAGAAACATTTTTATTGTTGCCTTTCAGGTTATTTCAGTTGTGTCCAACTCTTCATGACCCAATGGGGGGTTTTCTTAGAAAAGAAACTAGAATGGCTTTCCACTTAATTCCCTAGCTCATCTTACAGATGTGGAAACTCAGGCAAACAGGGTTAAGTGACTTGTCCAAGATTATACAGATATTAAATGTCTGAGACCAGATTTGAACTTAGGAAGATGAATCAGGATGATTCATACCCAGAACTTTATCCACAATGCCACCAAGCTGTCCAATACAAAAAATATGAAACAGAATAGGCAATTAATATTCGGTGTTTAATTTTGAATTGAACTGAACTGAACTGACTTTTATGTTATACCAGAAAGCATTTAACATGCATCTTCTAAGTTTTCTCTTCTGTAGACTAAACCTTTCCATTTTCTTTAATCATTGATTTGGAGATAGAAATCAAAGGTACAATGTGACTGCCCTTCTATCTCTTCTATTGTGTTTTCTTCCCCCTTCTATACCCTTATTGTTAATACCACTCCACCCCAATCAATTGATTCTTTACTTCTGATCTACTATCTTTGAACTATTTTCTTTCATGAATTCATCCTGTTTCATTTCAACTACCACCTCTATAGGGCTAACTATAGTTTCTCCCTCTAGTTCCAAATTCTGATGCTGATTCTCCATATGAGTGATTCTATCACATCAAATTCATTTCCTCAAACAGAATTTATCATATCTTGAATCAAATCAGTTTTCATTTCCACTGTCTACTACTGATACTATTCTTCTCTTCATAACCTAGACCTGTATAGGTCTTTTTCTATTCCTTTCAAAATAGTTATCCCTCTCAAATCTTTAATCTTGACATTGATATCAGGGTCTAATATTCTGTTTGAACTCCTATCCATTGTATATTTTCCTAGCAGAATAGATAGGAGTTTTAAACCAAATTGAAAAGTATTTAAGACAATAGTTTGTGAAATTAAAGGAATATATCAAGCAATAGAAACATTCTCAGTCTCCCATACTTAAATGAATGCAACTCTCCCAGAAAACTCACATTTCAGTGAGTTCTATAGCTATTGAAGGTTTGGGGAAAGATTCAGTCATTCCATTTTTCTTTCTAACTTAATCTAGTTAGCTGATATGAAAGATGTACCATGGCAGAATTCACTGGGGCACAGGGAGCAATTTGCTTCTTCTACTTGGACTTGGGCTCCTAGGCATGCCCATGTTTAACAGTTCAGAACTCATTTTCTTGCTGAGAGTCTAGCAATATTCTGCGATTGCTGAGCTCCTTAGTGAAACCATTGGAGGCTCTCCACAACACAGCTAAATCCTGTGATGAAATTCCTATGTCTAGACATAGATTTCCTGGTATTTCTATCTGGGGGACTCTAATCAGGCATCATGGTAAACATACTTGAATATGAAATTCAATCCAATGTTCTATTAACCTAGTTTCAATTTCTATCAACTTTATCTTTTGTGTATATTTTAAACTAATTTTTTCTCCTTTTCTACTGCCCCAAAGCAATGCCATTTAGTTATCACCTTATGCCTATCATAATGCAGCAGCTTCCTAAATGTTTTTCCCACTCTTAGCATGTCTCCTTTTCAAGCACTTTTGTGTACCATTACCAAACCAATTTTCTTAAAACATTGATTTTAGTAAGCCATAAACCTTTAGTGCCTCTCTACCACTCCTTAGCTGTCCTCTTTCTTTGAATGAAAATATTATTTTGCTAATTATACTCTAAGGACCAAGAAGGAGGCAGTATGATATGGTAGGGGAAAATGCTGAATCTTGAATCTGAAGAGATTAAGGTTCCAATCCTGGCTTTTAAACTCTCAGATTCATTTTTCTCATCAATAAAATGAGTGTAATAAAAATAATATCCACCTCACATGTTTATTATAGAGATCAAATAAGAAACTATATATAAAGTGCTTGTGGGCAGACAACAAACATTCATTAAGCACTTACTATTTGCTTGGCAATGTCCTGAAGATACAATTACAAGTACAAAGAAAACAGTTCCTGTCTTCAAAAGCTTATATTTTATTGGTAGAAAGACTACACGTAAAAAGGATCTCAAAATGTGATGTGTATGTGTGTTGAGAAAGTACTTACATGGTGGTATGGTATTGAAGTCCAAAAAGTCAGAAGCATAACTGAGAAGGGAATGAAGATTGATTAACCTGAACCTCTCCCCAGAATGGAGGCATTAGGATGAATTCACCAAGGGGACAAGGGAGCCATTATAGTGGAGCAATATTCTAGGAAGAGAAGATTAGATGGTTCAGATTAAGAAGGTCCCAAGCACTGAAAGAAGAGTCAAGTTGATACCACAGGTGAGGCAGAGTGTTGAGGTCAAGAGTGTCAGAAGCACTGATAGGAAAGGAAATATAAACCTTAAAACATTAGGTAACATCTGATTTTACAGTCAATCATTTTGATCATTCGTTATGCAATGTCTTTAATGAACACTTCACCCCTGTGGCTTATCTCCTTTGTCCTAAACTAGATAGGAGATTAAATAACTAGTTTTAGGATTCTGAGGTCATCATATATCATGGACAGAACTTGAACCTAGACGTTCTTTCTTCCATGTCATGACCAACAGGTCATATCATATAGAGTACATTTTGTGATTGGTTGAAAGAATCAAACATACCTATGGTCCTATATATAATGCAGTAAGTCAGTTTAGAATTTTAGATTCTAGTAGAATTCAGTCTTGTGACTGAATCCAATACTCAAGGACTCCTGATTAGAAATTTCACTTAGTTAAGATCATCTGGAATGAGTATTTAATCTTCCTCATCCTTCAATGAACTTTTGAACTTGAAAAAAAATTATAAGATTTGGAGTTCTCATTGGCATCTACAAAAGGATCTCCAGAGTCACAGTGACTGGAAAAGGCATGTGCATGAGGAATTAAAGACACACCAAGGAAAGTTACCTTCAAAATTCTATATAGGGCTGACTTTTGAAACCTTAGCAGAGTGTTACACCTAAGGAGAATTACATGAGGATTTCCAGAAGGGAGAAAAGAACTTCCAATAATCAAAAGCTATGGATTTACTCTTTACATACATATGCTTTCTAAATCTGATCCCATTTTCCCCAGGAATCTGGTATGTAGAATGGAAGAATGGTTCCTCAACTTTGGAGATGTTTCTTTAACAAATGTCCTTATTATATTTACTAAGTAAATAGTCTTTCTAGCTAATTGTGTATATTGTAATTAAAAGAAAATACATTGGTGGAGGCTTATGAGTAACAGTATAAAGAATCCCAATGTCCCTTACCCTTAGAACCCTAAAGTTAGTAACATTCAGTTGCATATGAAGACTTAACCTGCCAATGCAATGGACCTTAACATAATAGAAGGATTTCAAGAATTTCTGGTAAAAAGTTTAGAAATGATTACTCTTGAAGTACAAGGAGAGGAATGAATAGAAAACTAGAAAGATAATTTTTTAAAATAACTTTAAGAAGTTATATGAGAATCTAGTGCTAACACTAATGAAGGAGAAGGAAAAATTAGCTATTTGGAATCTTAAAATATCTTCAAAGGGTATTGAGATAGATATAGATAGATAGACAGACAGACAGACAGACATACCTGGGTGCTGAACTTTATTTTCTGACAATTTTAATAGGAGAAATAGAAGAAAAAGTAAAAAGCACACCAGTACAGAAATGAGCAAAAAGAGGGTGTGATTGAACTGGCTGTCTCACAATTGGAGTATATGAAAAGAAAATACAGACACGGAATAAAAGGTTCAGGAAGAGAGCAGAGGTAATCTTCACTCTCTGAAGTAGACAAAAAATGGTTGAACAACATAGAAACATCAACTGTTTGGAAAAGAAGTTCATCAAACTCAACAGAATAAGAATAATTTAAAATGAAGTGTGATGCTAGGGAGAGAAGAATTATAGACAAAACCTTTCTTCATCCTAAGAGAGAGGTTAAAAGGAAGTGGGGTGGGGGGAGGAAAAAGAAAGAAAACAAACCTAGAATATAAGGGAGTACCTTCAATGGCTTTTTCTGAAATTAGAATATGGCTAAACTTATTGTGGCATATGTATGTAATAAAGTATTGTTGAGTTATAATAAATAACAACAACAACAAAAAGATTATTTCTGAGAATACTGATTAGTATTAACTAACGAGTGATTTGAACAAATATAGGAGAACAATTTACACAAGAGAGCAATATTGTAATGGAATACAAATTTCAAATAACTTTTGTCAAAGCAATTAACAATCACATATCTAGTGTATTTATGTTGAAATATGTTAAGTATCTCTTGACAGAGATGTAATGGACAAAAAATACAGAGACACTGCATTGATTAATTTACTTGACTATGCTTATATAAAGGCTGCCCCATCCCATCCCCACTTTGTCTTGATTTAAAGTTAGGAATGGTGGAAGGTTGGTAAGTGGGATTGAGAGATGGTGATGACAAAAGAAATTCAGAGGCATGCAGAGAGAACCAGTATAATATATTTTTTAAATTAATAAAAGCAGATGTTCAAAAGGAAATACAGACAAGAAGGACAGATTTCAAGAGCAATAGATAGAACTTATTATATACTTTTTTTTAAGTGGCATGTTATGAAGATTTACAGATTCATGAAGATTTTTCTTTCTGTGTTCCATTGTATGTGTGGAAATGCTTTTTTGGTGTATAAGTTAAAATTTTTAGAAATAAATAGAATTACTAGCTTGCTTTTTAAAACTTTCTGAATACAGAGAGGACTGGCAAGATTTACATGAACTGACACTAAGTGAAATGAGCAGAACCAGGAGATCATTATATACCTTAACAACGATACTGTTTGAGGATGTATTCTGATGGAAGTGGATCTCTTCGATAAAGAAAGCTAATTCAGTTTCAATTGATTAAGGATGGACAGAAGCAACTACATCCAAAGAAAGAACACTGGGAAATGAATATAAACTGCTTGCATTTTTGTTTTTCTTCCCGGTTATTTATACCTTCTGAATCCAATTCTCCCTGTGCAACAAGAAAACTGTTCGGTTCTGCACACATATATTGTGTCTAGGATATACTGCAACCTATTTAACATGTAAGGGGGGAGGAGGGGAGGAAGGGAGGGGAAAAATCAGAACAGAATTATCCTGGCATGGGTTCTGTCAATAAAAAGTTATTTTAAAAAATAATAATAAAAAGTAAAAACTTTCTGAAAAAATTTCTAGTTTTAATTATAATTTTGTTCCAGATAGTCAATCAATAAATATTTCTTAGCAATTTCTTAGCAAATGTTCTAGGCATTATAAAGTACTGGGGATGCAAATAGAAAAAAAGTTAGTTCTTGCCCTCAAGAAGCTTGTAATCTAATAGGGGAAGACATAAGGAAGAAGGAGGTTAAAAAGGGAGAAGGTTGAAGTTCCATTCAATTTAACTTTTCCAAGTATACCTTAAGCCTGCTTAAAGCTAACAACCTATCAGTTAAAGTTTTAGCGTTATCTATAGAAATCATGCTCCCCCAGAGATTTACATCCACAAGGTGTTTGGTAGGCTGGGTTTTCAAAGGTTTTAACATCAGAAAGTAAGTTCTGTCAAGCTCTGCCATGCTTAAGGAGAAGAGTGAAATAAAAGATCAGTTAGGAAGACGTAGAAAGTTCTCTAGCAATTGAAAAACTAATTGAACTGGCTGTCTCACAATTGGAGTATATGAAAAGAAAATACAGACACGGAATAAAAGGTTCAGGAAGAGAGCAGAGGTAATCTTCACTCTCTGAAGTAGACAAAAAATGGTTGAACAACATAGAAACATCAACTGTTTGGAAAAGAAGTTCATCAAACTCAACAGAATAAGAATAATTTAAAATGAAGTGTGATGCTAGGGAGAGAAGAATTATAGACAAAACCTTTCTTCATCCTAAGAAAGAGGTTAAAAGGAAGTGGGGTGGGGGGAGGAAAAAGAAAGCAAACAAACCTAGAATATAAGGGAGTACCTTCAATGGCTTTTTCTGAAATTAGAATATGGCTAAACTTATTGTGGCATATGTATGTAATAAAGTATTGTTGAGTTATAATAAATAACAACAACAAAAAGATTATTTCTGAAAATACTGATTAGTATTAACTAACGAGTGATTTGAACAAATATAGGAGAACAATTTACACAAGAGAGCAATATTGTAATGGAATACAAATTTCAAATAACTTTTGTCAAAGCAATTAACAATCACATATCTAGTGTATTTATGTTGAAATATGTTAAGTATCTCTTGACAGAGATGTAATGGACAAAAAATACAGAGACACTGCATTGATTAATTTACTTGACTATGCTTATATAAAGGCTGCCCCATCCCATCCCCACTTTGTCTTGATTTAAAGTTAGGAATGGTGGAAGGTTGGTAAGTGGGATTGAGAGATGGTGATGACAAAAGAAATTCAGAGGCATGCAGAGAGAACCAGTATAATATATTTTTTAAATTAATAAAAGCAGATGTTCAAAAGGAAATACAGACAAGAAGGACAGATTTCAAGAGCAATAGATAGAACTTATTATATACTTTTTTTTAAGTGGCATGTTATGAAGATTTACAGATTCATGAAGATTTTTCTTTCTGTGTTCCATTGTATGTGTGGAAATGCTTTTTTGGTGTATAAGTTAAAATTTTTAGAAATAAATAGAATTACTAGCTTGCTTTTTAAAACTTTCTGAATACAGAGAGGACTGGCAAGATTTACATGAACTGACACTAAGTGAAATGAGCAGAACCAGGAGATCATTATATACCTTAACAACGATACTGTTTGAGGATGTATTCTGATGGAAGTGGATCTCTTCGATAAAGAAAGCTAATTCAGTTTCAATTGATTAAGGATGGACAGAAGCAACTACATCCAAAGAAAGAACACTGGGAAATGAATATAAACTGCTTGCATTTTTGTTTTTCTTCCCGGGTTATTTATACCTTCTGAATCCAATTCTCCCTGTGCAACAAGAAAACTGTTCGGTTCTGCACACATATATTGTATCTAGGATATACTGCAACCTATTTAACATGTAAAGGGGGAGGAGGGGAGGAAGGGAGGGGAAAAATCAGAACAGAATTATCCTGGCATGGGTTCTGTCAATAAAAAGTTATTTAAAAAAATAATAAAAAGTAAAAACTTTCTGAAAAAATTTCTAGTTTTAATTATAATTTTGTTCCAGATAGTCAATCAATAAATATTTCTTAGCAATTTCTTAGCAAATGTTCTAGGCATTATAAAGTACTGGGGATACAAATAGAAAAAAAGTTAGTTCTTGCCCTCAAGAAGCTTGTAATCTAATAGGGGAAGACATAAGGAAGAAGGAGGTTAAAAAGGGAGAAGGTTGAAGTTCCATTCAATTTAACTTTTCCAAGTATACCTTAAGCCTGCTTAAAGCTAACAACCTATCAGTTAAAGTTTTAGCGTTATCTATAGAAATCATGCTCCCCCAGAGATTTACATCCACAAGGTGTTTGGTAGGCTGGGTTTTCAAAGGTTTTAACATCAGAAAGTAAGTTCTGTCAAGCTCTGCCATGCTTAAGGAGAAGAGTGAAATAAAAGATCAGTTAGGAAGACGTAGAAAGTTCTCTAGCAATTGAAAAACTAATTGAGATTGGACAACATAAATTTGCAGTAGACCCAGTCAACACAATTTCATGACTGTCTCTACCTCCACTTCATGAGAAAATATAAAAGAAGCAGATGGTGGGAATAATTCCATGCTGGAGTTTGGCAACAAAGCAAGGCATCAAGTGATTTGAGAGTGGAAGAGAATATAGAGTTGGATAAATTCACTAGGAGTCAGGATTGGGAAGGAAAGAAAATATACTCATCCGTTGATCCTACATTATTATGTATCAGTTATTTCTGACATCAAACATAATCCATCTTGGATGATTTGCTGTGGTATAATGGTGACCCTGATTTTGTTGTCAACAGAGCACAAGCTTGGGAAGTACCACCAAGCTAAAAAGTCTTTTGATTTTAATTTCATCAGCATAAGAATCCCTCTCTCCTTATCTCCCTCTCACTCTCTCTCAATCTCTCTCCCTTTTTCTTCTTCAGGTAAGATGGACTGCTAAACAAACTTAATAGCTGTCTTGACACTGCTTTTTAAGGATTCCTTGGCTTTCCTAACCTTCTTGTATACATGATAACACTATCATCTGACCTACTAACGGAACTTCTAACCTAAAGACGCCCACCTGGTGGGCAATCTGCCCCTCTAGTCCATTCTTACAACTTTTATGTGTTTTCTTTTGCCCAGCAGCTGATATGCCATCTTTTCTCCAAGTATAAACATGACCTCAAACTATTTTTCTCTAGTGGTTATCTCCAGTGCAGAGAATGGCACTGGGAACTTAGTAGGAATAGGAGTTGAATAAGTATTTTCTCATCAATTCATCATTTCTGATTTATGGTTGTCCTGGCCCTTCCTATAAATGCCATCTTCATGAAATTAACACATCTTTTTTCAATTCAAAAAACATCTTAAGGTTTTGGTAAAAATAGGAGAAAAAAATTAGCAACAAGGAAGGACTTTGGAAAAAGGTCCAAAATGGGTGGCCATACTCTGATCAAAAGTGATGTTGAATGTTTCACACATAAAATTTGTTCTTCCTTTTTATTTATTTATTTGTAAAATGTGATTTAGTTTTCCAATTCTGTATATTAATTGCTCTTACAAATTTGTACAAGTTTCTTATAGATTCTGGACGACAAAGTTAAATAATTAAATTATTCCTGTTATATGTATGTATATACATATATGTATATATGTGTTTATTGACTGACTTGACTAAGTCAAAAAGATTTTAATATAAATGTGAATTCATTTGTTAGGTAGAATTTTAGCTGTGTGATAAGAGGCAAATCACCTTTAAAATCTTTCATCTTCAGTATTACCTGAATATGCTCAACATTTGCTATATAAGATTGTTGAAAGAATCAAATGAGATAATATAGGTAAGGTACTTTGTAAATCTTAAAGTGGTATGTAAGTGTTAAATATTGTTAAGAAAGAGTTTTTTCATCTAGAGAGTTCTTATATCTATACCAAATGTACTTGCATATATATATTTGTGTTATAAATACATATATACATATGTGTATATATGTTACATATACATAAGTATGATTATATGTATTTTATTATATATTATGTATAATATTGCATATAATATATTACATAAATTATTTATAATATATGTCCTATATTTTATAATATATGATAGATCACATATGTAATATATTTTACATCTATATCTATATATCTTTCTATATATATCTATCCATTTATCTTTAAATCACAGATTCAGTACCTATACCAGTTCCTGGGATTCTGTTTAAAATACTCAAAATTCATTTTAACATTTATTTTCCAAGTACTGCAACCAAATGAGTTATGTCAAAGAAAATTCCCAAGGGGGTCTCATGTTGATACTATACACTCAAAAAATGACCCCTTTCATAGACCTCAGAGACTCAGATTATATCAAAGATTCACTATATTTAAATATGACTTCTTTTAGTCAGAGTCTTACTACTTTTATGCAGTGAGCCTGAAGGCAAATACTAATTTGCAGATCCAGTTCGACCTATTGATTTTCTCTTCCTGATCTAATAAAAATAAATCACTATATCCTTTGGAACAGATGTTTTTCTGGCTGGCTGGTAAGGATTAAGCATCCATTGCTATTTCTCTCCAAAGCCACATTTGAATGGGCTAATAGTTTGTTTGTCTCTCTGTGTGTTTTAAAAGAAATTATGAAACAGAGTGTAAAAATAATGATTCTGTCCTGTGCATCATGGAAGTTGCATTCTGTATGGGAAGGGAATGGGGGAAGAAAAAACCTGGAGCTATTTCAAACCACCCTTGTAATTGCAACTATCCGCCCCCCTTATCAACAGATAAGTACTAAGAAACTCACTAATCAACTGGAGCACAGTCCTAGAAAGTCGTGTGTGCCCTCATTTGTTTCCAAATCACCTATGGAGGCCACCAGCAGTCAGAGAACCTCAGCCAGACTATAGCAAATGGTCCTAGGTTGCATCTAATATTGAAGTCTCAGTGGCTTGGTGCTCTATGAAGTGAAGATGTGTGTAATTAGACTATCATTAGTCTCTGAGTGAGCTGTATGAAGGTCAAGAAAATAATTTGAACCATATTGTGCCAAAGTTAAAGCACCTCAAGGGGTACAGGAAGACCTTCAACTCTTGCCATTCAATTCCAGATGACTGCCTGAAAGTAAAATTATGCTGTGTGCTATGTAGGATGAAGTCACTTTGTTTTGCTAATTTATTTTAATCAGAGGGAATCATTAAATCATTGAAGAGGGTTTGGGGAGTGCTTACATTCTGTGTCTAAGAAATAATACCTAATGATCACATAAAGCACATCAAGAGGTAGTGTGACTTAACTAATAGAAATTTCCCAAGGGGGTCTCATGTTGATACTATACATTCAAAAAATGTACTATCAAAAAAAGGTACTTTCCTGTACTTAGATACAGGAAAATTTATATTCAAATCTTCACTCTGACACTCCCTAACTGTGTGACCCTGACAATATATGTAACTTCCCTTTGCATCTCCATAAGATAACAAAGTCGCAGACATCCTCTGATTTTCATTGATGGAATAAGTTTCCACATAAATATGACTGACTTTCATATTTATTTTGAGTACTATGTGAGTAAAGTGAGAAAGAAAGTAGGATCTATTATGTATCAAGCACTGTGCTAAGTGTTTTATAAATATTATCTCATTTGATGCTCAAATCCTAAGATGTGGGTACTGTTATTATTTCCTTTTTGCAGTTGAGGAAATTGAGGCAAACAAGGTTAAGCGACTTGCCCAGGATTACACAGCTAGTAAGTGTCTGAAGTCATATTTGAACTCAGTTCTTAATTCCTGGCTTATCATTTTATCACTGCATCACTCAGTTGCCTCAATTATCACATTATTATTGTTATACATAAGCTACATATAAAATAAGACAATTAAGTTTGAAATATTCTGAATGAACCCCTGTGTTTTCAGAGAGGTAACAAAAATACCATTATTATACTGTAAGAAAAAAGGGGAGATTTTCAGAGAAACCTTAAAAGATTTGTATAAACTGATTCTAAGTAAAGTGAATTTACACATCATAATATTAGAATCTTTCCAAATAGAAGAGATTTGAAACTTTGAGAGTTTTGAAAGTTTCAGTATATATAAATTTGGGAAAAGTGATAAAAATTGAACAGCAAATATAAGAAGTTGAAATAAGCTTGATAATAAAAAATAAATAAGCTTATTACACTCAATCCTAAATTCTAATCGCGTTTCAGTTTGTACTTGGGCATTTCAGACAGTTCAGGTGTTCCCCCAGTTGAACTGGTGAGCAGTAAAAGAAGTTATTAAACTGGGTATGGAGGCAAAATCTACAAATAGATCAACAAATAGAAGTCTCCCACTGTCAGCTTCTCTGAGATAATGTTATTCTCTACTTTCTCCTAAAATGAAATTGGCAAGTATTCTGAAAATGTAGCTTATTAAAATTCCTCGCACAGTTTTCTCTCCCTTCCATTGTATTATATGGCTATATTGGTTTGCTGTATATTTTATTTATGCTGTGTTCTTTTGCTTTAGAAAATGTGTATACCTTTATGAGCTTGTTAGGTGTGATTCACTACAACTCCAACATCCTAGAGAATTTATTATAATGGAAATGGCACCAGTGAGGTCAGTAAGGAGTTCCTGTCTCAGGATCAGTGAAAGTCACATTTCCTGAAAGCTTTCCCAAGTCAGTCCCTTTACTGAGGTGCATATTTGGTGGATGTAACAAAAGGCAAGAGGAATACTGAGGAGCATCAAATGAGATGATGTTTATAAAGTACTTTGTAACCTTCAGGTTCTCTCAGAGATATGAGTCCTTGTTATTATTCAAAAACTTTTCTGAGAGTAAGAAAGTAGCAATACTAGTTGGTACAAAAGTACAAGAAAGCGAAAGTCCAACACCAAAAGAAGCACAGAAGAGCACAAAAGAAATATATAAGGGAAATGTAAGCTCTCTCTCCTGAGTCCATTCAAATTATGTGACTGTGAGCAAATTTTTTTTTTTGCCATTGTCTTTTTAATTTTTGTTTGGACTTCAATTTCTATGCAGAATTTGGTATGAATGGAATAGGAGATAAGGCATAACTTAGAATGGCTGTCAAGCCATCTGCCTCATTCTAATGAATAGTGTAGGCTGTTAAGAAGAGTATGAATTAACTTCAGCATTCAGTTTTTCAGACATGTAGTGAAGAAGCTATGATAGGATGGGGTACCTGGGACTTTGGGGAAATTAGTAGCTTTGTTTTACTGTTTGTATTTGCACAAGGCAATCCCTAGAAAAGCTTTTAAGAAAAGTGCCTAACTACTGTGATAGGTACCATAGAAATGTACTGGTCAGGAAGATGATATTTTGCCTGATATAATGTTTTTGAAATTCTATACCTGTTTGTTTTACTTATGAGTTTTGTGATAGGTGCCATAACCACCACTGGCAATAGCAAGGACACTTAATATTTAATCTGAAAGATTTTTATTACAATTCCATACAATTGCAAATAAAATATTTTCAAAGATTCCAGTGTTCAATAGTGGTAGTAGAGTAACCTGGTAAAGAAATGGTTCATATACACTGTGGCTAGAAAGGATGCCTGAGTATAAGTAAGATGAAGCAAATACTTTATTTTAAGGTAGCATTGGTAGATAGGCTTAGAAGCATTATACACCTGGTCAACTAGATAGTTCTCTCTATTCTAATACGTCTTACCTCTACTGACTTAAACTCCAGTGTTATATTTTCATTTATTGCATTTTTTTCAGGGCATATCAAATGCCCTTAAAGTTATATGTGGTGGAGTAGGCCCAACTCCACAATGAGCACTTCTAGGTTGCTGGGACAAATTATGATTTATTCTCAGAGAATATTCAAAACAAACACATAAGGCATAGTTACATTGGAATGAGCTATTAAAATTCATGTCTGATAAATTATGTCTTAATAGATATTTCAGATACTAGAAAAATATCATCTGAAAAAAAAACGATAATATTTCTTTTTTTTTTTTTAATAATTTTTTATTGATAGAACGCATGCCAGGGTAATTTTTTACAGCATTATCCCTTGCATTCATTTCTGTTCCGATTTTTCCCCTCCCTCCCTCTACCCCTTCCCCCCAAATGGCAAGAGTCCTTTACGTGTTGAATGGGTTGCAGTATATCCTAGATACAATATATGTGTGCAGAACCAAACAGTTTTCTTGTTGCACAGGGAGAATTGAATTCAGAAGGTAGAAATAACCCGGGAAGAAAAACAAAAATGCAAGCAGTTTATATTCATTTCCCAGTGTTCTTTCTTTGGGTGTAGCTGCTTCTGTCCATCTTTGATCTGAATTAATTCTCTTTATCGAAGAGATCCACTTCCATCAGAATATATCCTCAAATAGTATCGATGTTGAGGTATATAATGATCTCCTGGTTCTGCTCGTTTCACTTAGCATCAGTTCATGTAAGTCTCGCCAGTCCTCTCTGTATTCATCCTGCTGGTTATTCCTTACAGAACAATAATATTCCATAATATTCATATACCACAATTTACTCAACCATTCTCCAATTGATGGACATCCTTTAATTTTCCAGCTTCTAGCCACTACAAACAGGGCTGCCACAAACATTTTGGCACATACAGGTCCCTTTCCTTTCTTTAGTATCTCTTTGGGGTATAAGCCCAGTAGAAACACTGCTGGATCAAAGGGTATGCAAAGCTTGATAACTTTTTGAGCATAGTTCCAAATTGCTCTCCAGAATGGCTGGATGTGTTCACAATTCCACCAACAATGTATCAGTGTCCCTGTTTTCCCACATCCCCTCCAACATTCCCCATTATCTTTCCCTGTCATTCTAGCCAATCTGACAGGTGTGTAGTGGTATCTCAGAGTTGTCTTAATTTGCATTTCTCTGATTAATAATGATTTGGAGCATATTTTCATATGTCTATAAATAGTTTCAATTTCTTCGTCTGAGAATTGTCTGTTCATATCCTTTGACCATTTATCAATTGGAGAATGGTTTGATTTCTTATAGATTAGGGTCAGTTCTCTATATATTTTGGAAATGAGGCCTTTATCAGAACCTTTGATTGTAAAAATGTTTTCCCAGTTTATTTTTTCTCTTCTAATCTTGTTTGCATTTGTTTTGTTTGTACAAAAACTTTTCAATTTGATATAATCAAAATTTTCTATGTTGTGGTCAGTAGTGATCTCTAGTTCTTCTTTGGTCATAAATTCCTCCCTCTTCCACAGGTCTGACAGGTAAACTATCCTATGCTCTTCCAATTTATTTATAATCTCATTCTTTATGCCTAGGTCATGAACCCATTTTGACCTTATCTTGGTGTACAGTGTTAAGTGTGGGTCAATGCCTAGTTTCTGCCATACTGATTTCCAATTTTCCCAGCAATTTTTGTCAAATAATGCATTCTTATCCCAGAAACTGGTGTCTTTGGGTTTGTCAAACCCTATATTATTAAAGTTATTGGCTGTTTTGTCCTTTGAACCTAACCTATTCCATTGATCAACTAGTCTATTTCTTAGCCAATACCAGATGGTTTTAGCAACTGCTGCTTTATAATATAATTTTAGATCTGGTACAGCTAGGCCACCTTCATTTGATTTTTTTTTCATAAATTCCCTTGAAATTCTTGACCTTTTGTTTTTCCATATGAATTTTGTTGTTATTTTTTCTAATTCATCAAAGTAGTTTTTTGGGAGTCTGATTGGTATAGCGCTAAATAAGTAGATTAATTTAGGTAGTATTGTCATCTTTATTATATTTGCTCGCCCAATCCAAGAGCATTTAATATTTTTCCAGTTGGTTAGATCAGACTTAATTTGTGTGGAAAGTGTTTTGTAGTTTTGCTCATAAAGTTTCTGATTTTCCCTTGGCAGATAGATTCCTAAATATTTTATACAATCAGTAGTTACTTTAAATGGGATTTCTTTTTGTATCTCTAACTGTTGGGTTTTGTTAGTGATATATAAGAATGCTGATGACTTATGTGGGTTTATTTTATATCCTGCAACTTTGCTGAAGGTGTAGATTGTTTCTAATAACTTTTTGGTAGAATCTCTGGGGTTTTCTAAGTATACCATCATATCATCAGCAAAGAGTGATAATTTGGTTTCCTCATTGCCTATTCTTATTCCTTTAATCTCTTTCTCAACTCTTATTGCCAAAGCTAGCATTTCTAATACAATATTAAATAGTAACGGAGAGTGGGCAACCTTGTTTTACTCCTGATCTTATTGGGAATGGTTGCAGTTTGTCCCTGTTACATATAATGCTTACTGCTGGTTTTAAATAGATGCTACTGATTATTTTAAGGAAAAGTCCATTTATTCCTATACTCTCAAGAGTTTTTAATAGGAATGGATGTTGGATTTTATCAAATGCTTTTTCTGCATCTATTGAGATGATCATATGGTTTTTGTTAATTTGATTATTAATATGGCCAATTATATTGATAAAAACGATAATATTTCAAGGACCTAATGCCAAAACTATGACCAGGTTTAGTATGGCCTACTCTTTCTCAATTCCTTGTTATGGGTATTTTGCCTCCATGTTTGACCAAATAGTATCACTGCTTTATTTATAAGATAATATCTGGGACATTCCTTTATGTTCATGCTTGCTTCTTCTGTTCTAGGCTACTCTTTGTAGATAAAGCCACTCAATATCACAATTTATGAACCCCTACTATGTATTTATTTTTACTAGTCAAGTAGCAGCACAGTGAATAGAGCACTAATTTAGGAGTTAGGAAGACTCATCTTTGTGAGTTTCAATCTGGCCTCAGACAATTACTAACTTTGTGACCCTGGGCAAATCACTTAACCCTATTTACCTCAGTGCTTCAATCTATAAAATGAGCTGTTGAATGAAATGACAAACCATTCTAGTATCTTTGCCAAGAAAATCCCAAATGGGGTCACAAAAGTCAAACATGACTGGCCAATAGCAAAAAAGAAATATGGGATCTCATCAGTGAGTTCCAATACTTCTTTGGAAGAACACTAGAATGTTGCTGCTGGAATGCTATATTTAAGCAATGGAAGGCAACAGTTAATCAATTCCAATTAAATAAAGATCTGTTTTCCAAAACTGCTTATGGGTGTGTCAACATTTGGTAGACTACAAATTCACCAAGGGAAAAGTTGTCACACCCTTGTCTTAGGCTGAGGAAGCAGTTGTGCTGGAATAAACAAAAAAAAAAAAAAAAAGGAAAGGCTCTCACCTCGGAAATATGTGAGCTCTAAGACTTAAAAAGCTCAATTCTCACTCTTTTTTCCCCAATTAAGTTACACCTGCACCTTGACCATCAGGATTAAAAAAAAAACATAACTTCAATAATCAGCTCCTATATGGCCTTTCAAGCAGCTTTTGTTTTTGTTTTTGTTTTACCTTCCCCATAATGATAAAGTGTGGTTCTCACTCAAGAAAATTATTCCAATAAAAGAGTGCAGACCCATCACTAAAAGAATTTATAATCACAAGATTCTGTACCCAATGCAAAGTAGAGGATTCAAGATCAGCCAAACTTATTTCCAAGTACTCACATAATATTAGAAGCACAATGTTTAACACCTGACCCTAAATATATGTTAAATTTTTCAAGCTTGAAAAGGAAGCTACTATACCTGGAAGGAAATCTCCTTTCATACACTAGAGGTCAATAATATACTTGTCAGGTTTGCAGCCTAATTTGTCAGCCATTGATGCCAAGCTATCATTAGAGCATAGCTGCTCTAAAAATTGAGTGATCCTTAGTACTCTTTGGTTCCCCCTTCTCCACTCTGCTAAATGTCACTACAAAAAACAAAAAAAGGACCGCCCTGTCCCAAGGGCCATTTTGTATTTTTCTTTGCTTCATGGGTTGCTGCAACCAATGAACTTACCACTAAGAGGAATAAAAGAATTTTGGAATCATTTTCATCCATTTATCTCATATGCAGAATTTGCAAAAAATAGACCAAAAACTTCTCCAGCTGGTGCTTTGGGTTATCCTTTTTTCAAGAATTGCAGGAGCTTTCATATTCAATGTGATAATGTCTAAAATCACACTTGTTTCCTCATTCTGAATTAAATTAGGTTCTCCAAGCAATAGAAGTCTATGGGCTTGTTTGAAGACAGCTGGGGGAGGGAGAAGAATTTATGTAACCTTCTGTTGACAAGCACATTTATTTTAGAGAAAAGGCCAATGGAGAATTTACATACAACTTGAAACAGTCAGACCTGAAGTAGCACAAAATTCATGTAAATTCTGTGCTTTATTTCCACTTTAAGACTTTTTTGGAGGTTCTCCAAAATATGGTTTGCCTTGGAGGAAATAGTAAATGATACCAAAGCAATTTAACCCCACCTTTTTCTTCATCTGAAATTAGTTTCTGAGAGATTCTAGTTCTATTATGGCAGTCTTTGAGTCATACACTCTACTTTTGTGGAAAGAATGATTTTGAAACCACCAGCTACCTCCTAACCATGAACTCAAGGGGACACCCCTTTGATCTCTTTTGGCATATTATAAAGTAATGTCTTTCTTTTTTTACTCATAGGTGTGTGGGAAAGAAAGAAATTTTAAATTAAAAAGGAACATTTATGAGTCCCGATTTTTCCATTCATCAGTTGTGTGACCTTGGACAGGTGGTTCAATTTTCCAGCCTCAGTCTCCTGATCTATTAAATAAGAAGGCTGGGCACAATTATCACTCCGTCCAGTTCTGAAACTATGATTCCTAGATCATTCTCTCTACTAACTGCACTTTGAATTTGAAGGTGTTTGCTTGATTTCTGTTGTTGTTGTTAACATACTTTATGTTTGTTAGGTGGCTCATTGGATAAATGCCAGGCCTGGAGTCAGAAAGACCTCTCTTCATGATTTCAAATCTGGTCTCCAGTACTTATTAGCAGTATGACCTTAGGCAAGTCATCTAATCCTAATTTACTTCAGTTTCTTCATCTGTAAAATGAGTTGGAGAAAAAAAAAAGGCAAACTGTTCCAATATCTTTGCCAAGAAAACTCCAAATGGGCTCACAAAGAGTTGGATATGATTGAATAACAACACACTTCACTAGCTTTAGCTTTCAACTTATTCTCAAATAAGGTTCTATTATTGTATTGTTCACAGACTGTAGCAGTCCCTTCATTTCTAAGAAAATTTAATATTTCCTTGAAACCATAAGAAGGAAAGAATTTTGATGATGATTATTTGAAAAATGAATAAATCCATGTCAGAAAGTGAATTGAATAGTTGACATTTAATAAAAGCATCTAACTGACTCCCAGCCTGATACTGATATATAACATCTCTAAAAATGAGATTCTTCAAGATGGATCCTATTGTAAACCCATGATTCAAAATCAGTAAAACTTTCATTGTATGGAAAAGCTATTTTTGCGAAGAGATAGTTTCTGTATTACTGGTCTATGGAGGATCAAACAAAACACCAATGGGGAAAATAAGAGATATTTGCCTTCCTCCCTATAAATACTAACAAGTGTCAGAAGATACCTATAAATGTACTTTCTCCTATTCTCTAGGCTACATGTGAACAGGACTGCCTTATGTTCAGAAGCAATTTGGCATACAGAATCAATGTGGTATAGTGGATAGAATTTTATACTGGCCATGCTTGAGTCCTGAATTCAAATGCTACTTGTAAAAATTGCTAATTGTGTAATGCTGTGTTAAGTCACTTAATCTTAGAAGCAGCATAGATATCTATGTGGCTTGCCCAAGATATTCATTAAACTCTTTGTGTGCCTAAATTTCCCCTTTAATAAAAATAAAGGGGTTGGACTTGATGACCTCTAAAATCCTTCCTGTCTCCAAATCAATGATCCCATAACATTTCTAAATCTTAGTTCTTTGCATTCACATACATCATCTCTAATGAACTGATGTATGTTAATCACCTTGCAGCCTTTAAAACACTACTAAAAATTGGGAGCTTTTATTATGCTGAAACAGAAGAGGAAACGAGCTGAGCAAGTCTTCCTTTTAAAAAATATTACCCCAATTCATTGATGCTTATAATTTCACCACTGGTAATTTATTCCTTTGAGTGTAATAGTTAACCTCTCAATGCCCCAGGTAGCTAAGACTGTAGGTTACTAAGCAGGCACTGATCTACCTTGGTAAAAGAGATTTCTTCATTGAGAGTTTTCCACTATTATCAATGAAAAGAAAGGTCTGATACAGAAATAAAAATAATGAAAGAGAGTTTTAATAGTCAGAATGATTGAAAAGAAATGCACTAAATTATAACATCTTCTTCTCTCTCTTCTCCTGTCACAGGGCTCTGGCTTATCTGAAGACTTGTCCACATAAAACCGAGAGAGTGAGTGAGAGAGAGAGAGAGAGAGAGAGAGAGAGAGAGAGAGAGAGAGAGAGAGAGAGTGTAGGATGGGGTTAGACCAAAGGATTTATCACACAACCTCCAGTTACTACTAGTAGGGATGAATAGAAAGAAAAGAAGTTTAGTAGTTATAACAGCTCAGAAGAGAAAGAAGTCTCAGCATGTGAATTGTTTTCTATACCACAATTAACAGTAATGGGTTTATTACTTTTTTTTTTTCTTTGCTTGAATATTAAAGGCTTGGATAATGGAAACTCATCTGGAAAACAAAAGATTTGTCTAATCTTTACCCTGAAAATGGAAAGTTTTCAGGTAATAAATTATTCATTTCTCAGTCTCTTTCAGCTTCAGATAAAGTCTGAAGTGCCTATGATGGTCAGCTTCAAATATTTGGGGTGAAGGATTCTATGCTGCTATAGTGGGGAAACAGTCAAGCACTTAAAATTATTATCCTGCTAAGATATTCATATTTACAATTGATTATTGATCTCTTTTCAGCCTTTTTTTTCCAAGAGGAAAAGTTTCTGCATTGAGGCTGATTTGAAGGAATGCTTTAGAACATCACAGAGTTTTTCCCCATGTTACTAGAATGATGAAGACCCACTATGAGTTCTATTAGGAACAAGGCAGCCTTCTTTCAGTCTTTATTTTCTTCAACTTCTCTTCAGTACAAGGCACTGTTAGCATTTCTTTTCTTTAACTGCCAGCTTCAGTGTTCCTTTGAGATCTCCTCCACACCAGCCACTTTCCTAGTTAGAGCCCAACTACCTTACTCATACCTATCCCAAAGCTTTGTCAAAGGACCCTGGGATCATAGACTTTGAGGTGAAAGGGACCTTTCAAAAAGATCCAACTCATTCATTTTTTCAGATTTCAGTGGAATATGAGGGAAGCTGGGAAACTTGGTTAAGGTTGCACAGATACTATGTGGCGTGGCATGGGGGGGGAAGGTGTCAAATTCAGATCCTATGATTCCAAACTACATGTTCTTTCTACAACTTTTTACTTCTTACAATGCCCCTTTTTCCTACTTTCCTACTTTGTATTATGCTATCTTTCAAAGACCTTGGCGTGCTGTCGTTATTTTTACAATGTTTTCCCAAAAGAACACAGTTCAAATACTGCCTGGATTCAAATTATCCCCCAAGCTGCATTTTCAGCCCTGATCTCCCCTTTATTCTCACTGAATAACCATCTGTCTGACAGATATTTTCATTTAGACATCCTTCTGTCACCTCAAATTCAACCTGCCAAAAATATTTTCTATCTCCCCGCCCCTTTGTTGCTTTCCCTTTTTCTATCAATGTACTTCCCTCACTTAACTACACAGAATCAAACCTCAAAGTCATCTTTTTACTCCCCCATATCAAAGTAACCATCAAATGCTTTTGATTCTTCCTTTTTCACATTTCCCAATGGCTTGCTTTTGTTTCTAGTTTCACCAATAATCCTCCAATATAGGACTTTGTTATCTAATGATACTTGGACTATTGAAAAGCCTTTCAAATGGCTTGCTAATTCTCACGTAATCCCTATCCAATCTCTCCTGCACATCGCTACTAGATTTATCTAATATTCTAGTCCAGACCTGACTTGGGCTGTTCTGGCATTTCAGGGACCCGGGACTAGAATGAAATGACGTACTTTAGACCATCTGACATTTAACAAAAGGAGTTTTACTTTATAATAAGAAAATGACTTCTAAAAAAGGACATAGCAATGATTCACTTGGGAGCATTTCCCTGCTTTTGCATTTGCCTTGGTGGTTCACTAGTCAGAAGCCTGAGGGCATCCTGACTCTGACTTCTCTGGGCTTTTGTATGTGGGCAATTAGAAAACTAAGCAAATGGTTTGAATTTTAGTTGTTGGCATCATTTAAATCTAAAGGATGATTTAATCACCTTTTAGGAAAAACAAGCCTGGATTACTGTCAGGTATCTTTTAGATGTAGGATCCCCATTAGATTGCATGTTCCTTCTTTAAGGGTAGACTTTTTTTTTTTTTGACTCTTTTTGTATCTCTATTGCTTTGTACAGTACTTGGTATAAAGTAAGTGATTAATAAATATTGATTGATGGATGGATAATTGTTACTTCTACTACATCTCCTCCAATCACTTTTCAATTCATCAGTTTTACATGAATTGACAATAGGATTCACAATAGGATAAATCAACCAATCCTAAACATTGATCAAGGTATCTTTTTTTCTATGAAAACTTTTTGGCTCTTTTAATCCAGTGATCTCTCTCACAGAATGGATGGCAGTCTGTGCCATTTACCTGGCACTGAAGTCCATGCTGCTTTTTATGTTTAGACCATTACTGTTTTGTACTATTATTTATCCTTAATGATGCCTTTTCCCCCCTCGATTTTTTATGGTCATATAATCTGCTCAAATTATACCTAATTAAATTGTAACCATGACGGCAGAAGACATGTGATCGTTTTGGTTTTTGAGGGGATTGGGGTACACAATACTGTACATGTAGTAGGTGCTCCAAAAAAGTCATTGAATAAATGAATTAACAAATGAATTTTCCTCTGAAATTATAATACTTGGGCTTTATTTTTAAGATGATGGAATGGTGCTATGTGTAAATTCTTTAGGGAATGATATGAACAGAATGGATTGACTGTCTATTAAAGGGTTTTTTAGTATTCATTTTAACCACACTGGAAAGATCTCTTAACCCTTAAAAGAGGCTCTTGTAAAAAAAAAATGTGGAGGGAAAGAACCTACTAAACTGTGGTTCTCAAAAAACCATTAGACTTTTATTCTGCCAATGTCCATATACCTTAATTACACCAAGGGACTACTTATTGATTGCCTTAAAACCAATAATGGCCATAGAAAGTATTTATTCTTGAAAACCTATTAAAGCACTTTATGACATTAACCAATCTGGTTAAGGAGAATGGTTATAGACTACATATTTTATCCATTCATCATTTCTTTTCTTTCTTCTACGTAGACTTGTGCCAATATAGCAAAAAAGCACTATATTTAATATAAATAAGCTGGAGAGAAAGGAGAAAAGGAGCATAGAGAAGTTGTTTTCTGCCCAAAGATATCTGAATGATCAAAGCAAAACTTAAAGAAAAATCTTGCTTTTTTTTTTCAATATAATTATTAATTAGCCTCATGTCATTCTTAATAGTCTGGAGCAACCCTAAGAGTTCTTTTTAAAAAAAACCTAGTGACTATGTATTTTTTCTTGACTTAATTGATGCAGTTTGAGATGATTTCTTTAAATAGAAATCTTTTGAAGACAGGATAAAGCTTTATTTAATGTCACATACATTCACTCATTTCTTCAATAAACACTAAGAATGAATGTTTATTATACAAAAAGTGCTGACATCTCTCACTAGAGAATGAAGCATCTGCCTAATTCTAATCAGTTTTCATCTGAGATATTTTCTGAGTTTCCAATCAAAGAGCTTAGGAAGAGGTTGCACTGTTTGTAGGTAGACATGGTTGTGTTCATATAGAATATTACAGCTGAAAAGGACCTTGGAGACCATGATGCTCAGCTCCTTTTTTAAAAAACAGATGTGAAAACTGAAATCTCAAAAACTAAATTGACTTGTTTAAGGTCACTCAATGAGTAAGGGAAGAGGAAGATGATTAAAGAGATTTTAATTTCTCAAGCTTTCTAGTTCCTAGTCATCTTGATAATATCTTACAAAGTGTTTTGAGATCATTTAAGGTACTACTATTACTTACTATTGGGCATCTAGATGACACAGTAGATAATGTGACAAAACTGGAGGCAGGAAGACTCATCTTTCTTAGTTTCAATTTGGCCTCAGACACTTATTAGTTGTGTGACCCTGGGCAAATCACTAAACGATGTTTGTCTGAGTTTGCTCATCTGTGAAATGAGCTGAAAAAGGAAATGGCAAACCTCTCCAATATTTATGCTAAGAAAACCCCAAATGGGGTCACAAAGAATCAGGCATAACTGAATATAACTATCATTATCCTTAACAATAATAACAAGAAACACTTTGCTTCAGGAAGTCAGAAAGGCTTTAGGAGTGACCAACTCTAAATTTCCAGTTTTAGTTATTTGAATAATGAAGGAAGAAAATACACAATGGCACAATAAGGGAGGAGCTGAATAAAGAAAGGTGTCATTTATTGGAAATCAGATATTGTTACACCTCATGTGTTCAGTCATGTCCCCTCTCAATATCTGAGTGAAATGGAAAAGCTGGTGGCATCACAGTGCAGTCTTGTTGTATTTAAAGTGACATTTTTATTTAGTAGAAAAGCTCTTCTTGGTTGCTTTACCCCCTAAGGGAAAATTTAATTAAACTGTTAAATGTCAAACACCAGGAAGAAGAATGACACCCCCTGCTGTGTCTCCCCAAAGGTACTCTAATGAATCAAGAGTGTTAGTTACTGAGAAGTCAGCTGGTGATAGAGCATTTAAGGTAAGCCCTGGGTAATAGAGAGAACAGGTTCTGGTTCTACTCATCAGACCAGCCACTTGGAGAGCAAGCCATGCCTGAGCTAGACATATGAAGGGCAGAAAACAACCATGGATGTGCTCCAGCTGATAGGGCAAAATAACAGTCCCCATAGAGTTTAAACAAATAGTAATTTTCAGGTCAGGGAATCCAAAAAGGAAGAACCTTGTAGATTTAAGTTCTTTGTTGTAAAATGTTTTATGAAACCCACTATCCAATTGTCTTTTTACAACAAGACAAGGAGAATGGGGAAAGGGTTATCATATATAGAATACTTATTAAATGTGTTCTGCTTTTGATGCCCTCCCGGTCTTACCCCGATCTTACTTATGTCAGTCTTATCACTGGTCTTACCTATGTCAGTGTTGTGGGTAAGACTGGGAGTGCACAGCATATATAATACATGCCCACATACATCACACATACATATACCATATACATTACCAATATGTCAGTGAGTAGAAAGATAAATATTCTTAAGCACAGGAGAAAATAGTTCACTGATTCCGACATCCAGAAATTCTCATTCTCTTTCAAGGGCATTAGTTCTCTGCACAAAATTCAATCTCTCTTCCTAATGAGGGGCATAGCCTTTCATAGCATTAATAGCCACTTTCATCAAAAGTGCTAATGAGGAAAAGAGAAGAATGTATTCATGGATTTTTAAAAGTCTACCTGTTGTGGAGGGAAAGGAAGTGGGCCTGCTATTTCAATGCAGCGTGGCACCCATGCCCCTTGTAATTTTGGAGAGTTGCCTAAATTATTAACTTATAGCATTTGAACCCATATTTTCCTGGATCCAAGGCCAAATTTCTATCCATTACACCCTAACTTCTTTGACCTGATATATAGATAAATAGATAGATACAGATATAGATAGATAGGATACACACACACACACACACACACACACACACACACACACACACACACAAGACAAATAGCATTTTCCCTGATAAAAGATTTCACAGTAGTAGAAAGGAAGTGATAGGAAAATGAGAGTCTTAACTAAAGTTATAATCTGTCAATGGCAAGACCTGAACTCGAACCTAGACCAATGCATGTTTACAGCTAAGTGTTCTCTTTAATTAAAAATTCTGTGTTTCAGAAACTCTCCACACCTTTTAATCTTCTTACTTGTTTTGTCCCAGAATGTATTCAGGTGGCTTTTCCTCACATGTCCAATCATTGAGAAGATTCTTGCAGGTTCCTATTGCAGATGGAGGAGAGAAAATCCTAGTTATCCAAAGGGGAACTAAATTTTTATTTAAAATAAAAAATGACTTGGCTTCTGGACTTCATTGTAGTGCCTGGAGTAGATAAGAAACTAAGATTGGGGAAAATTAGCTAAGTAGCCTGAAACAAATTACTCAGCTTCTCAGATTAAATGACTTTCTCAGGTTCACAAAAGTAGCATTGTTATAGGTAAGAGTTAAAAAGAGACAGCTTTTGACTTTAAGTCAAGTACTCCTTTTAATATCCCATATTTTCTCTAAAAAAAAGTCACACAATTGTCACAGTATAGCAATTGTCAGAAGGACCTAAAACAACTGTTCAGGGATTTTATTCCTTTATTTAATTAATAGGTGTGAGGGAGATTTCTTCTACCCAGCTCAGTTCATGGTTGATATTTTTCCTAGGATATAATTATGGATGATGATATGTTAACACATTACAAGATGAAAAGTCTATCACCCTTTAATAATCTCTCTCTCTCTCTCTCTCTCTCTCTCTCTTTTACTCTCTCTGTCTCTCTCTTTTTTTCTCGCTATCTATCTCACTTCTCCTCTTCCTCCTCTTTCTTCCACACTCTGAGCCCCACAGAAGGATTTTGGCACTTAAACAGATAAATCATAAAAACAGATGGTAATTCAGCATTTGGGTAAATTAACTCAGAAGTGAGAAATTAGGAAAGTAGGAGACAGAAGATTTTTTTCCTCTCCACCTTCGACGATTATGACATCCAGTAAGAGGGGTACAAAAGTAGAAGACATAGCTGGAAAATCATTTCAAAAAAAAAGTGTTAAGTACAATTGAGGGAACAAAGAAGCATTCTAGAAAATAGCCAATAAATCAGATTGGAAGAGCCACTTGTGGACTCAAGAAAAAACTAGCCCTAAAAATTGATAATTGAGATGCAGAGAGGTACTGAGACTATGGAATCCCAGAGTTGTGAGTTGCTTTGGCTACATATATTCTTTTTGTGTATCTCCCAATCATTATGCTCTGTTTGTGACCAGTTCTGAAGATAATGAATATTAATGGAAGAGTATGCACTAAGTTGATGGAGAAAATGTTTCATAGAAACTGTTCTTTCTCTCTCTATATATATATATCTGTGAGTGTGTGCCTAATGGTGGCCATTTCTTATAGCAGATTAGAGGGAGAAAAAAAAAGAAAAATAAAGAAATTTATATGTCAATTTTGTTGTACATCTGAGAGGAATAGCAAGTTGTGTGTAGTAGATCTGCAGATTCATGTACAATCATCTTTTTTATTGTACTATGTTATTGAAATTGTTTTATTCTACAGTATATTTAGAGTGGTAAAAATAAAGAATATAGGTGTCAACCTTCATTTACAGAATTAAAGGAAATAAATAATTGCAGTAATTTTTAAAGGTATATTTCATTCTGTATTCAGAAGCCATCATTTCTTTCTTTGGAGCTGTATAGCATTTTTATCATATGTCCTTCAAAATTGTTCTGAGTCATTGTATGGCTGAGAATAGCTAAGCCATTCACAACTGATTATCATACAATATTGCTGTTACTGTGTACAATGTTCTCCTGGTTCTGCTCATTTCACTTTTCATCAGTTCATATAAATATTTGCAGATTCTACTTGAATCATCCTGTTTATCATTTCTTATAGAGCAATAATATTCCATCCCATAACTTATTCAGCATCACCTCAATTTCTAATTCTTTGCCACTGCAAAAAAGCTACCATGAATATTTTTGTATATATATATATATGTGTGTGTGTGTGTGTGTGTGTCCTTTTCCTTTAATTTCTTGAGATATATAATAAAATAGTGCTAGTAATACTAATAGTATTGTTGGTTCAAAGGGCAAGCATAATTTATGAGATAGCTTTCTGTCACCCTGTTAGCTTATTTGGGCTTTCATTCATCAAGTTTTCTCAATAGGATTCTGTCACCTTGTTAAAGTCCTTGACAGAAAGCTTGAATATTTACCATTGTTTGTTTCTATTGGAGTTGTTTTGACAAGAAATTTTGACTGGTAGGTGGGCTTCCTTCAGCCAGTGCCTCAGTCAGGAAATGTTCTAATCATCTTCTGAAACTTGGCAGCATAATTCATTAGATAAGAATGGTTCTTGCCCAAACATCACTAAGTGTAAGTAAAGCCTTTTCTATCATTCTTGTATGTTTCAACCAAAACATTGGCAAAAATGTCAAATGTTGACTCAGTTAAACTTACTGTTCAGCCTTAGAATTGCTACTTTTGTTCAGCAATGAATAATTACAATTCTCATATCAATGCCGAAAGGCTCTCCTGTTTGGTTTATATGAATTGCAAATATTTAATTGAGGAAGAATATAGAGGACTTTTTTTTACTATGTTCCCTGTTAATTTGAGTTTCCAGACTGGCAAAATTTTGAGGTCTGTCTTTGATCTTATATCGCTAAAGAAGTTTTTATCATGGTAACTGAAAATCTCCTTGAGAGAAACTGGGAAATATCTAATGGAAAACTTTGTAATTTCTTTTTGAGAAGGAGAACATTATTAGTCAGTTTTTAACATTGAAGAGAAACAATTTGGCTCAGGCCGGATGGAACACCTTAGCTCATGAAAAAGCATTAAGCACAGAGTTAACTTTTTGTCTGTAAGTACACAAAACAGTAAAACTCAGAGGAGAGAGCAAAAGAGTTAGAAGTTGATCTGGATCCCAGAAAGTCCTCCCCCTATCATCCACCTGCCTTCAACCTTGGGATTTGCTAATGGTTGAATTAGGGTAAAACTATACTGGCATTACAGGGTTCTCATTTATATGGCCCAAGAATAAAATTCCTAGACCTTGACATCCTGTACTTTTTGCACAGTCCTAGAAAGGAGATGACTAATATATAATGCCATGTTTCTCTAAAAGAAGGGAATTATGCATCAAAGTAGTGGAAATTCCTGAATCCCAACTTTCAAGAAAAATTTCTGGATTCCAGCCTGCTAAAAAGTCAGAGTTCCTTGACAATACTAACTTCTTAAATAAAAGAGAATTACACTATTTTCTTGAGTGCTTGTGCAGGAGCTCCAAGAGCCTTTTACCTACACCTCAGAAGACCTAGACATGAGCTATGCAGAGTTTCTCAGCGTTAACTGTGAATGGGAATAACACAAGTCAAAAGAAGAATGATCTGGAGTCATCATCAAGATTGGCTTTATTAAGACAAGAACTTTATATGTTGGGCCACAGGTTATAATATGATAGGTGTATGATCTATGCACAGTTTTTCCCTCCCCTAGCATTAATTCTTTAATGAAGTGGTCACTTTTCCCCAAGGCATCCATCACTTTTGCTTTAACAAATAAGTTCTTCATGTTAATCAGAATCAGATCCTGAGTTTTCCTAGTCATTTCCTCCAGTTGTTGAAGGATTATTATCATTAAATCAAGTTAAGAATTTAACAACTGCTGTGGCCTTGGCAGAAGAAAAAGGGCTAGTTTAGAAGATGTCTCAAAATCCATTAAGTATCTTCTCTCCAGTCTTAATCAAAATGGTATCATCCCTCTACTCTAGGTCAGGTTTGTGATCTGCTTTCTGAATGCCTCATCTTAACTGAATGTCTCCTTTTAACTACAGGATCAACTGCATGCTCTCACTAAAATGTGATTTCTGTTTCTTCTTCTTCTAAGTAACAAAATGCTCTCTCTTTTCTCTTCCGTGGACCACTGGATTCCTTCATGTATACATATATTCTTTTAAAATAAATTCTAAATTTAACTAATAAAGCAATCATTTCCATAATAAACTAGAATAGGGTAAAAAATGATTGTACATGAAACTGCAACTATATTATATGTAAATTGCTATCCTTTTATATATATACATATATATGATAAAGTTTTATAATGCGACTTTCTTTTTTGCTTTCCTTTTTTCTTCCTTCCCATCTCTGCCCTATAGATGGCTACCATTAGGCATACACATATATATGTTTATGAGTAAAATCATTCCATATATACTTGTAGAGAGACACAGACAGTGGGAGAACTTTAGGTGAGTATAAGACCCTTCAATTCAGAGGGAACCTGCTGAGAATGTCTGGTTCAATTCCCCATCTCCCTTTGGGGCGTCTCACACTTCCTGAGTGTGTGACCATTTGTGTTCTACTTGAAGCAAGGAATACTTATAGTAAAGAGGCATTTATGTATCAATAGCAGGGTGCTTATAGTTATCGCTTGCACAGTGTGGTATGGTGATATAATGGTTCTATAGTTGGCTCTTAGTGTGCTGTGGTGATGTAATGGTACTATAGTTGACCCATGCTCAGTGTGCTGTAGTGATGTAATTGTACTAAAGTATTTAGGGATTGAGAGACTTGAAATAAATGGACTCCATCTTTGACCAGCTTTGTGGGTCTCCTGCCTTTATCACTCCTCCACTAAGAACATGGACTTGGGCTGGTTCCCAGATCCTTCAGAGAGCTAGTCCAGATGAGATATTTTGGCATCCCAGAGTGGGGGCTCTAGAAAGCATGATGCACATTCATCTATTTATCAGTTTTTTTTTTCCTAGATGTAGATAGCTTCTTCCTTTATATATATTTGTAATTAATTTGGGTATTCATAAGAGTCAAAATGATTTAATCACTCAAATTCATTCTTGAAATAATATTGCTTTACTATATTTAATGTTCTCTTGGTTCTGTTCATTTTGCTCTTCATCATTTCATACATCATTCATACATACGAGTCTACCTATGTTTTTAAGATAATCAAGCTCATCATTTTCTTTCATTTTTTAATAATAGCTTTTAATTTTCAAGGTACATACAAAAGTAATTTCCAATATTCACCTTTCAAAAGCTTGTGTTCTCCTTTCCTTCCTCCACCCCCTCCCTGAGACAGCAAGTAATGTATTATATGTTAAAACATGTAAAATTCTATACATATTTTCTCATTTATTATTCTACAGAAGCCAAATAAAGGGGAAAAAAAGAAAGAAAACAAAAAGCAAGCAAATGACCAAAAAAAAAAAAAACATGAAAAAACTATTGTGGTCCACATTCAGTCCCAACAGTTCTCTTTCTGTATGCAATTGGCTTTCTCCCTCACAAGTCTATTGGAATTGTCTGGAATCACTCCATTGTTGAAAAGAATTCTATACATTCAAATTGATTATCACATACTCTTCTAGTTGCTATTTATAGTGTTCTTTTGGTTCTACTCAATTCACATAGAATCAGTTCATGTAACTCTCTCCAGCCCTCTCTGAAATCATTCTGCTGGTCATTTCTTATAGAACAATAATGGTCCATAATATTTATATACATAACTTATTCAGCCATTCCCCAACTGATGCACATTCACTCTGTTTCCAATTCCTTGTCACTACAAAAATGTCTGCTACATTTTTGCCCATGTGGTCCTTTTCCCTTTTTTATGATCTTTTTGGGATTCAGTAGAAACACTGCTGGATCAAAGGATATGCAGGGTTTGGTAGTCCTTTGAACATAGTTCCATATTGTTCTCCAGAATGGTTGAATCATTTCACAATTTCATCAACAATGTATTAGTTTTCCCACATCCCCTCCAACATTCATCATTTCATTATTGTTTCCTTCCATCAGTCTGAGAGGTTGTAGTTGTACTATAAAGTTGTCTTAATTTGCAGTTTTCTGATCAAGAGTAATTTAAAGGATTTTTTCATATAACTAGAAAGGGTTTTAATTTAATTTTTTCACCTGAAAATTGTCTGTTCATATCCTTTGAACATTTACCAATTAGAGAATAGTTTATATCCTTATAAATTTGAGAAAATTATTGATATATTTTAGAAATGAGGACTTTATCAAAACTCTTGGGTGTACAGATTTTTCCCCAGTTTTCTGCTTTCTTTCTAATATTGTCTGCATTGGTATTGTTTGTACAAAAACATTTTATTTTAATTTAATCAAAATTATGTATAAATTCTTTCCTTCATTGATTTGAGAGGTAGATTATCCTTTGTTCTTCAATTTGCTTTTAGTATCACTCTGTATGTCTAAATCATGACCCACTTTAACCTTATCATGGTAGAGTCTATTAAGTGTTGGTCAATGCCTAGTTTCCTCCATATTAATTTCCAATTTTCTCAGCAATTTTTGTCAAATAATGAGTTCTTTGAGGCTTCATCTGGAGAAGTTTTGCCTTTAAAGTCCTCTGGGTTTGAGGTCTGTTCTTCCCTGTCTTCATAAAAGCTATCTATGGTCAGAGCTCTTTTTGCTTTTTTGATCATTTTTAAAGATTTAGGTCAGCATAAGGCAAAAGGGAGATTGTCCTAAGCATTCTCAATAAGGGACAGTGGCTTTATGCTGCTTTGTAGCTGGTGCTTCAGGCTTCCTTCCTGTGCTTGATTAAGTCCTGCTTGTTATGATGGGGTTAAGGGGTCATTATTTGGCTTCAATAGTTGTGTTGGAGATCTCAGTCTGATGATTCACTAGCTTCTGAACCAGGACAAATAAGCAAACACTGTTGTATTTTGGTTACAAGTCTCCCACTAGATTCCCTCTGTGAGGAAGCCTCTTCTTCCTGCGTCTCCCTGAATTTCCCTATGCTGCATTGTGCCTGCATTGGACTGCAACCCCACTCCTGCCTAATTGAGACAAACCTTTTCTTAAGTTATCTCAAAATATCTTCTGCTGGAAATTTGTTAACACTCCAAATATCTGTAGGTTCTGTCACTGCAAAACACATTCAGAGTCTTGATCTGGTGTTGATATGAGAGAAGCTAGGAAAAGCTCAAAGACCTATCTATTCTCCATCATCTTGACTCTGCTCCCCATCATTTTTATTAATAAAGAATGTTCCTGCTCCTACTCTTTAATCAGTTATTTTCTCTTAATATGTTATACCATTCCATAATTATATTTCAATTATATGTCATGTTCCACCAGTTTTTAATGATACTCAAGAGATAAAATTTTCTTTCATTTGTTATTCTATTTGACCCTATATGTTTTGCTTTCTTTACTTGTATCTAGACATCTTATCCACAAATGGATAAGCAGTTACTATATATGAGATACTAAGTTGTGTGAGAAATATAAATCCAAATAAGCAAAAAATTGCCTATTCTTGGGGAGTTTACATTCTAATTGAGAAAGTCAAAATCTGAAGGGAGGTAGAAAGGAGGTGAAAAGAGTCTTGCTCATTTGGGGAGTGTTGTGGAGTCCTGTTTAACAGTAAGTAGGAAAAAAAAGGTTATCTATCCAGAGCCAAGGATACAAAGATAGAATCCAAGACTACAGGCAAAGGGAGATAATAATATAGAAATATAGGCAAGATGGTGAGGAGATACCTGAAAAGTAAAATTTCACACTTAAATTATCCCAGGCAAATTTCCTTTTGATTTCCCTTACCACAGAAGCACCACTATATATTTGTCTTCTCTAAGTGAGTGATATTGAGAGTGTGGTAAAAATGAATGAAGTGAGTATTGGGAAGATCAGCTCAGATTTTCTATTCTTCAGTCAATAGTGTGTGTTCCTATCTTTTTTTGTCTCTTGAAAGACCCACCATGATTGTGTTAAGAAAAATTATAAATTTGTGTCTATGCTGATCCAGCATCAAGGTTCATGAGTCCATACATAGCTTCCTCCATTTGAAATAATAACAGATGATCCACCTTGGAGCTATTTCCTTCTATATGAATTGTGTGAACTAACCTTACTCCCAATTTCAGATTGCTTAAGAATCATGGCAATTGTCAGGCACATAAAAACATCAGTCCTTCCATACTATTGGACATATTGGTAAATTTGAGCCTGGGTGATCATTGAGAACTTTAAAAAAGGAACCTTAGAAATGATCTAGACTGTTCCACTCATTTTATAGTTGTTTATAATTGACAGTGTTCTTTGGGAATCAGTGACTGTATCTGTATCAACCAATGACAGCAGGAGAGAAAAAATTAATCTCTTTCTCCAGAAATGTTAGCTAGGAAAGTTAGGGAACCTAAAAAGTAATATTATATCTATGTTTTGGTATTATTTAATGTATTTTGTTAACCATTTTCCACTTATATGTTAATATGAGAGAGAATTAGAGAGAGTTGGAAGAAATGAGGCGAGATGAGGCCTGGAAACCATAAGCTTAACATCTCTATTGTAGATTGTCAAAAAAAATTAAGAGACATAGGGTATGTGATATGCAAAATAACAACTCTTTTAAGGGTTAATAAACCTCCAGAAGAGGATCTGGAAGCTATATGATATAAAGATTCACTAGTTAACCCAGATGGTAGATCTGGAACTGGAAGGACCTTTCAGACCATGTACTACAACACACTCATATCATGCATGAGAAATTCAGGCACAGGAAGAATGTAAGGTCCTTGAAGGCAGAGATTGCCTTTCTACTTTTATGTATATTTCAGCATTCATCGGTGTCTGACTCATACTACATGCTTTCTAAATGGTTTTGATTCCTTCAAAATGAAAATAATTTCCCTTGTAAGTAGCTAGCTCCCTGTCATAAGGAGGGTTCCAGGAGAACTAAAATTGCCCATCCAGGGATATTGCTGTGGAGATGGAATGGAAAATATAGCAAATATTAAAAAATAAAATAGGAAAGTGGGAAGTTACAGGAGGAAGCTTCACATTTAGAAAAATCAATGCCCTTCAAATCTTCATTCTTTTCATAACCTTCTCACAAAACCTTCACCAACTGATTCCTTCTATCAGAAAACCTTTTTAACGATACAGTAAATACTTTTATGTGTAAGCTAACCAAAAAAATGTAAATAGGATTGGATAAGGATATCGTAGACTAGCAGGGATAAAACTCTCACAGTATTTCACACTTTGTTGATTTGTCAGCAGAGTACTTCACACTTGACTAAAAAGCTATTAAAACAATTACCAGGTCATTAGCAAGGACTTTTAAGTCTGAGCTGTGAAACCTCCCTAGCTGGAAAATTTGCTTTAATAGGCACTTTAACCCTGATTGCAAGTGCTTATTTGGGCCATCACAGTCCTTTAGGCTTCTTTTCCCCCATCTTCTGCCCTATCTCCCACCTCTTTCTTATTTCTTTAACCTCCTCCTTATATAAAATAAACAGGGAGAACAGGGAGTCTGCCTAAACCAAACCTTTCTCTACAGTAGAGGCATCTAGGTGGTACAGTGGATGGAACAATGGATGTAGCATTAGGAAGGCTTTACTTTTTTACTAATCTCTATTGTAATACTAGCCTCCCCAACTAGTTATGCAACTGGCAACTCAACGTCTTGAGAAGTTTATTGATCTCTACTTGCTTTACTTTCCTTATCTGTGAGCTAGGAATAATTATGTATGTATTTCCTAGTTGTTGTGAGGATAAAATGAAATAATGTTTGTAAAGTTTTTTGCAAACCTTAAAATGCTACGTAGATGCCACTCAACAGAGACCAGTTATTCTTTTGGTGTCATGGGCTCTTTTGATAGTCTGATGAAGCCTATGAACTCTTTCTTAGAATAAGGTATTTAAATACATAAATATAAAATATAGAGAATTACAGAGGAAAACAAAAGTGAGAAAATAAAGATGTAATTTTCCCATTCAAGTTCACAGATCCCCTGAAATCTTTCTATGTATGCATTGTCATTGAATCCCAGATTAAGAACCCTGTTTTAATATCACCACTGTGTCTGTATCCCAAAGAAAAAACAAAAAACAAAGAAGGACCTATATGTACAAAAATACTTATAGAATCTCTTTTAGTGCTGAGAAAGAATTGGAAATTGAGAGGATGCCTAAACAAATTCTTATAGATGAATTTAATAGAATACTATTGTGCTGTAGAAAGAATTGGCAAACCACTCCAGTATCTTTACCATGAATCCCCCTCCTCGCAAAAGTCACAAAGAGTTGAGCATGACTGAAAGTTAACTAAATGAAAACAGCCATTGTTGTGTTATTATTTGAGGCAAGGCAAGCCATTAAAAATTATTGCCAAATGGAACAAGGAAACCTGGATGAAGAGACAGTAAATTGTAATACAACAATATTTACTAAGAGGGCAAATAGAAGGTAGTATCCTTAAACAAAATCAGAAGTATTAACTAATCCAAATAATTTTTGATTTGGGGGATACATGGAAAATTTTTTTTAAACCTTGGGGTTCATCCTGGCAACTGTTACTTGAAGTAAAACAACTCTATCAAGCCTCTCCCCCCAAAAAAAACAAAACAGGAGAGAGTAACTGAGCACCCAATTTCTCAAAGGTTGCTGAACTGTGCTCTTTTTAAGGCTAATAGTATCAAGAAGTAATTTTTCTTTGGTTCTGGGTTTTTTCTGTCTATTTGCTAAAATACCTGGGGAATCTACTTCATGCTTTGAATAATATAGCTGTTCTCATTCTTAATCCCTGTCCTATAAAAAGATTAATTTCAGTAAATGTCAGTTGAGCTGTTAACCTAGTGAATTTGTTTACAGAAGCTTAACAATAAAAAATATATCATTTTCAGCTGGGAAAGACTGCAATATTTGAGAAGGTATTGAGTTTTCTCCCTTTGGTCTCATTTGTTCTGTCACTCAAGAAGCAATCCCAGAGTCACTGTAATAATAGAAAATATCAAGAATAAAAACTAAGAAAATATGTTTGGTTTATAGTACATGTTGTTGTCTGGTTTCCCATAACTATATTTTTAGAACAAGTAGACATATTTTTTAAGAGCTATTTGCTTAAAGAGAGACATTTGGGTTATGAAGCAAATAGGGTGATAACATAAATGAATCAACCCAAATCTGGAAAATGTCTTTGTCTCAAAGAATTATGTTTAGATAGAGGTGTTTATTCTAGGCACAATTGTAAAATGGATTGTCTGAAATTTGAATGAGCTGTTGAAAGAGGTATAGAGTTAGCCTTTCTCTCCTTAACTCCCACTCTCACTGAAGGCCTTTAGGGAAAGTTGGATAAATCCTTATTGGGAATGCTGTAAAATCTAGTGATGTTGTAATACTATTTACAATCTTGAACACAGGGTCATGCTGAAGGAAGCATATGATAATCTGTGCAATTATAGAAATATACATTTATTATTAATAAATGGCAATAAATTCTTCAGGTAGATATTTCTCTTCGTAAGATATGGCCTGTACAGTAGCAACAAGTTGATAGTTAATTATATTATGTGAAATGGATTGGAGATCATTGATGCATAACAAAAGGTATTCATGAGCTACATTTTTTATGAGTCTTCTAGGTAAGGTTTTATCTCTTGTTTGCTTATTTTTTTAATGCACGTATTTTTATGGGGCATGCATAAAACTGACAAAACCATGGTAATAATGAATTCTGAATATAATACTCAGGAGTCCACAGATCTCAAGAGAAGACAACTGCAAAGTAATAGTGCTTTGAATTTTGTCCTAAAAGTCATGAAATTAGGTCTTGAAAACTGCTATTCTCTTTCCTTGCTTACAAGTTCAAGACCTTAACTGGAAGATGTGTAAACTGCTTCCATTCATCAATTAGTCTGATAAATGCTGAAAGAATTTTGGTATGGAAATGATAGAGCACAGGAGAAAATAAAAACCTAATATGAAAAAAGCACAGACCTAATTTCTCAACATCTTCCTACTATTTGATCTTGAAATGAGAATGTGCTACCTGTTAAATTATTTTCATGTGACAGAACCATGATCACTTTTTGATTAGGTGGTGAAATAAGGCAAAGAGAGAAATATTTGCCAAAAAAGGTCTTGAGTAAAGTAAGAATTTAATTCTGGTGTCTTAGGTGTCTAAAAGGTTTGACAACTTCTTCAAACCAGTAAGTATACTTTGTTCTAGATTATCTGCTTAAGACAATTGATGGACTTTGTGATGAACATTTTTAAGAAATGATTAATTTGGTGAAATGGTTTACACCCAGGCCATGAAAAAAAAATTGCTCTTTTTTTCTGCTGAAAATTCAGTGGCATTAGAAATCTAATTTTTTGAAATAATTTTATTGATGTCTTTCACACTTGTAATCAACAAAATTTTGCTTCTTTTTCTCCTCCCAAAGAACCACTCCAAATCATAAATATTTTTAAAAGACAAAAAGAAAAAAGAAAAAGAGAAGAAAGATCAGTATACCACAAAATCTAAAAATAAATTAAATTACTATGCTAATATTCAAGGACCTGCAACCTCTGTAAAGGGTTAGAAAGAAGGTAACAAGGTATGGTTATTTTTAAAAACTTTGCAATATTAATTTTTAATTTGTTTGTGATATGTGGTTTTTCTTTCTATTTATATTATTATAGTTATTGTATATAATTTTATCTTGGTTCCACTTCATTCTGAATGAGTTCACACTCATTCTGTTCACACATCTCTGTTTTCATCATATTCATCATTTTTTAGAGCATAATTATATTCCATTGTAATCATATGTCACAATTTGTTTAGCCATTCCTTTATCTTTAAACTCCACTTTATTTCTAGTTTCTAATTATTTGACATCACAAAAAGTGTTGCTACAAATATTTTTAAATGGCAACTAAATCAAAAGGAGTAGATATTTATATATATATATATATCTTCAAAAACAGGAAAATATGCTTTAACTTTATTAATAAGATCTCAGAATTTAGAACTGGAAAAGATGTTCTAAATCCTGAATCTTACAAATAAGGAAACAGACTTAGAGATATCAGGTAATTTCCTTATGGTCACATGAGTACTAATTCAGGGACTGCAGTCTGGTGTCTGACTTCAAATCCAAAGTAAAGGCCAGAATTTTAGAACTGGAACAGATCTTAGAGATCACCTGGTATAACCTTGTCTAACTACAGAATCTGCCAACTATGCCAGGGACAGCTAGGTGGCTCAGTGGATAGAGCACTTGGCCTAGAATCAGAAAACCCTGAGTTCAAATGTAACCTTAACTACTTACTAGCTGTGTGATTCTGGGAAAGACATTTAACCTTTATTTGCCTTAATACACTGAAGAAGGAAGTGCAAACTGTTCCACTATTTTAGCTAAGAAAACCCCTTGAACATTATGAACAACAAGAGTCAGACATGACAATGGGAACAATACAACTTTATCCAAATACAGATAAGAAAGTTGAAGCTCAGTTAAGATATAATTTGCCCAAGTTCACTACAGTACCTGGAGTTTCTGGTTCCCTAATCAATATTATTTCTATTATAACACATTGCCTTATAAAATAATAAGAATCAGAATATTCCCATAAGTAATGATATTAATCAATTACAATCCCATGAAATTTTGCTTTCATGTCAACCAAAGATCTATCAATGATGCTTATAAAGCCCATGAAATTAAGGTCTTATGTAAACTTTTTATCTCTTCTGGCATGTAGTACCATGCTCTGCACTTATTATTGACTTAATATATGTTTGGTGAAAGAATAAAAAGAAATAAATGCTGGCTTTCCTTATATAACCTTCCTCTTTAAGTACATCATAGGGATGTAGAATAACCCTAATCGGAAAAGAATAAGTAAATATTCTAAGTATAGTGATGAGAAATCATATTTTAAATGATTACGGGCAGTATATTTCCCACACAACTTAAAAGAGCTCTCCTGGGTACCTGTTTTTAAATCAGACTTCATCATATTATCAGTTATAAAAAGATGTAACTTGGAAACAGAAGCTTGAGTTCAAGGTTTTGCACTTAGTAGTTATGTGATCTCAAACATATCACAAACTTTCTGAACTTGTTATAAAATGGAGATCATAGTATCTGCAATACCTATTTCATGGGATTGTGGTGAATAGAGATAATGTAAATAAATTACATTGTCATGATAAATTATTTTTTATTATTAAATGTTTTATTTTTTCTCATTATACATGTATATTAACTTTTAAAATACACATTTCTTTATCACGTTAGAAGATAAAAATCAGAACAAAAGGGAAAAACCACTAGAGAGAAAAAAAAAAAACAGGAAAAGAAGTAAATATAGCACATGTTGATTTACATTCAGTCTTCAAAGATCTCTTTCTGGATGCAGATGGTATTTTCTATCCAAAGTTTATTGGGGTAGACTTTGATACCGAACTACTGAGAAGAACGAAGTCTTTCAGATTTGATCATCACACATTCTTGCTCTTACTATGTACAACATATTCCTGGTTCTGTTTATGTGAAGTTCTTTATATATATGATTTGGTTTGGTTTATTTGTTTTTTAAGAAAGATTCAGATCAGAAATTCATAAATCTGAGGAATCTTAGTATAGAAACTATTTCCATCCAATTCATATTGCCAGTTAATCAATAACATCACCCAAAGAATTATCTCTGGCCCTGAGAATTAAATGCTATACCCAGTATTACATAGTTAAACTGTATCAGAGGTAATCTGTTGTCATCTCAACTCCAAGATGAGCCCTCTATCCCCATCACTATTATCACCAAACTTTATTGAAAATCAACTTCATTGTGCTGACACTTGACTACTACATGGCACTTCCAAAAAAAATTATTCTTAGGTATATATTATCAAATTTTAACAATGAGAAGCAGACCATAACTATATACATATAAATATATTAAAATGAATCAGGAATGTTTCCATTTTGATTAAATTATGAATGAATATAGATGTTAAGGAAGAAAAGTAATTTTCACAAAAACTGAAATGGTAGTTCTGTAGAATCTAAATGTGGCAAGTGGTTTTGAAATAGTTGTTTGTGGGTATAAGTCCTACAAATTTAGAATCTATACTGATGGCTGAAGTGACCTTTCCCCATATGTACATAGTTAATAAAGTTAATAAAATAAGCAGTAAAAAAGTACATATTTATAAAATGCCTTATATACTTGTTCTCTTTAGTGACTTTTTAGCATAATTATGGTAGATTCTAAGAACCTTTACCAAAAATGCTTACCATCATCTTGGAAGATGTGCAGCACAAAATCTGAATAAAAGAGATATTCCATATTGATAGTGAGGTCCACCAGATATTCCTGTTTATAGTTAGTATTATACTGATTGCATTGAGGCTTACAAAATGGCAAAGCATCCTCCAGGAAATCAATAATTATTTGAAAGAATTAAGCCAATCCATATTGGAAAAATCTATGGATGAAGAATTTCTTGCATACAGATTATCATAAAAGGACCACCCAGAGAGTTGGCATATATATACACACATAATATGTTATATATTTTACTCACCCACACATAATATGTTATATATTATACATCACACACACACACACATTCCACACAATATATTTCTCATATATATATATATATATATACATATATATATACACATCTTGTATATGACAATGCATTAGCAATTAACTGAGTTCAAAACTGAATGAGAGGAAAGTGGGCTAGATTGCTTTTATGAATTTATGTTATGCTTTAAATGATTCCTAATTTCTTCCTGGAAAAAAGCATATCTTTTAAAACATATGCTTCTGGTTGTATGATATGGTTTCAAGTCATGGAATGTCCTAATCTCTAAAGAAGTAAAGTTTAGGATCACAACAAGGTTAATATAAAAGTGATTGATGCCCATAACTAGGCAGTGATATATTATTTACAAAGAATTACATGAGAGAAGGGTCATAAAGGATGCTATGAAAGACATATATAATTGAAAAACATGTTTTGGTTATAAATTAAGATTGAGGGATAAATTAAGAACAGCAAGCATAATCGAGTGGTAACTAGTATCAAGTTACACTTCTCAAGTGTCAAGAGATCTATAGGAAGACCCATGCCCAAAGGACCCTCTGCAGAGCCTTTATGATAGAACATGGAAGGATCACATAAGATGAGACAGAATGAATGACCATGGACCATTGAGGGACTACAGTTGTCCCTTCCACATGAATTTCCCCATTGAGACTTCGATATATCACAGATTGACATAAGAAATTAACTGGGCATTTTTTGGGGGTAGTTTCCACAAAATACAGACAATATGTAAAAGCCAGCAGAAGAAAAAACAAGTTTAGAAACTCAGAAATGCATAAAATATGTATATAGTATCATGAAATATTAACATATATTATCTTTTAATATTATAATAATTCATAATTTTTCTCTGGTACAAAAGAGAGTCAAAAATTTTATATGAATTTTCCAGATCAATGGGAGCATATGCCCCATATGCCCCAGTGATGTGGAAGGCATAACTGTACTCACATTGATGAATTCATAGGTAAAATGTCAAAGTGAAAGTGTTTGCACCTGAAATTATTTTCCTTATTTTTTAAAAAACAAAGCTGATCAAACCCCTTAACACCTGCTCCTAAGCATTAATTCCCTATTTAACTTCTATCCATCCAGAAGATCAATGAATATGTGCACAATGACCTCCAAAACTTGGGCAAGTTTTGCTACAAATTCCCTAATACTTCATTTCTCCTTTACTTAGTATCTTAGAGGAGTGCATCCTTGTTTTGGGGGGGCAGAAATGCTAAAAAAATAATAATCCTGATGGAATTCTTCTATTTGAAGAAGGCTTTGATTTGGCATCTTTGGGGAAATGTCAGAGGAGTAGAAAATGTCTATACTCAGGAAACTTGCCTTATCCCTGTTGGGTTATCAGAAGTTTAAAAAATATATAAACTTAATTACTTCCCTTGGCAGAGTTCACAATTCAGTAAATTTTATTTACAGGATAAGTGTGTGTGTGTGTGTGTGTGTGTGTGTGTGTGTATGTGTGTGTGTGTGTAAACTGTTTACCTCTTTTTCTTCATTTTAGCCCATTATCCTGAGACATACTGTAGCATCCATGAGCACTCTTATTGTGAGTTATCACAATTTACATCAGCCTCTTAAATAAAAGCAGTGAAATTAATGTATTGATACTAGAAAGCATATCATTCTCTTGGTCTTTTTGTCTTTTTTTGGCAATGAAAATATTCCATTTCAATATTTCCTATCATTCTATTTCATGTATGGATATCAGAAAATGTACCATGTCTCTCCTTTATTGTACTTTTTGGCAATGAAATATATTCAGTATTTCCTAATATGCTATTTAGTATGAGTATCAGAAAATGCATAATTATTCTCTTTTCTTTGTCATTTTGGCAGTGAAAAATATTCAATTTTAGTATTTCTTAATATGTCAAATAATTAACTAGGGAACATTCAACAACAATATTTCCTATTTCCTATTAGGAAACCCTTGTATTGTTAAATCTTTGTAAGGATGACAGCATCTGGGGATAGTGATTGCATTTTTAAGTTAGAAATGCACTACTATGCTTCCACACATGCCATGATGAATAATTTTCTTTCTTGTTAGTGTTTATACTTATCAAGTCTTTGTCATTGTTCCTGGTCAGTCATCATTTAACCAAACTACACTGTGCATTATCAAATGCTTTTGCTTTTTCCTCATAAAATCAATTCCTTCTGCCCCTTAATTACCCTTGCCAGTCTCCTCTGAACTCCTTCCAGGTTGTGTTTTGTCTCCCCCTCTCACTCCTCAGATAATAAAGTATACAGTCTTGAATATTTCTTAAAATATTTCTGGATGCCACTATGTGAAACTGAAGTTCAATTGGGCAGCCTGACTGATGCATAAGGATCCTGAAAGGAGAAACAACATGGTGTAGCGAAATAGTATAGGATTATAAATTACAAAATCTGGGTTCTAATAAGAACCACTTCTGTTCTTTTAAGTAAGTCACTTAAATTCTTTCAGGAATCAGGGTACTCCGTGGAATAGGGTAGGGAAAGTTAGAAATAGATGGTTTTGGTGACTGATGCTTTTTTAATATAGTTTTAGATCAGGTACAGCTAAATCACCTTCATTTGATTTTTTTTTTTCATTAATTCCCTTGAAATTCTCAACCTTTTGTTCTTCCAGATGAATTTTGTTGTTGTTTTTTTCTAGATCAGTAACATAGTTTCTTGGGAGTTTGATTGGTATAGCACTAAATAAATAGATTATTTTAGGTAGTATTGTCATCTTTATTATATTCGCTTGACCTATCCAGGAGCACTTAATATTTTTCCAATTGTTTAGATCTGACTTTATTTGTCTGGAAAGTGTTTTGTAGTTTTGCTCATATAGTTCCTGACTTTCCTTTGGCAGATAGATTCCCAAATATTTTATACTACTGACAGTTATTTTAAATGGAATTTCTCTTTGTATCTCTTGCTATTTGATTTTGTTAGTGATGTATAAAAATGCTGATCATTTATGTGGATTTACTTTGTATCCTACAACTTTGCTAAAGTTGTGAATTATTTCTACTAGCTTTTTAGTAGAATCTCTGAGGTTCTCTAAGTATACCATCATATCATCTGCAAAAAGTGACAATTTAGTTTTCTCATTACCTACTGTAATTCTCTTAATCTCTTTCTTGACTCTTATTGCTGAAGCTAGTGTTTCTAATACAATATTGAATAATAATAGTGATAATGGGCAACCTTATTTCACTCCTGATCTTATTGGGAATGGTTCCAGTTTATCCCCATTACATATGATGCTTATTGGTGGTTTTAAATAGATGCTACTGACTATTTTAAAGAAAACCCCATTTATTCCTATAGTCTCAAATGTTTTTAATAGGAATGGATATTGGATTTTATCAAATACTTTTTCTGCATCTATTGAGATGATCATATGGTTTTTGTTAATTTGGTTATGGATATAGTCAATTATGCTAATAATTTTCCTAATATTGAACCAGCTCTGCATTCCTAGTATAAATCCTACTTGGTTGTGGTGATTATCCTGGGGATGATTTTCTATAGGCATTTTGCTAATATTTTATTTAAGATTTTTGCATCAATATTCATTAGGAAGATTGGTCTATAATGTTCTTTCTCTGTTTTCAACCTACCTGGTTTAGGTGTTAGTATCATTTCTGTGTCATAAAAAGAATTTGGTAGGAGTCCTTCATTCCCTATTTTTTCAAATAGTTTATATAACATTGGAGTTGATTGTTCTTTAAATGTTTGGTAGAATTCACATGTAAATCGATCTAGTCCTGGGGATTTTTTCTTAGGGAGTTGATTAATAGCTTATTCTATTTCTTTTTTCTAAAATGGGACTATTTATGCAATTTACTTCCTCCTCTGTTAATCTGGGCAACCTATTTTTTTAAAGGTATTCATCCACTTCATTTAATTTATCAAGTTTATTGGTATAAAGTTGGGCAAAGTAACTCTAAATCATTGCTCTAATTTCTTCTTCATTAGTGGAAAGTTCTCCCTTTTTATTTTTAAGACTAACAATTTCCTTTTCCTCTTTCCTTTTTCTAATCAAATTTACCAAAGGTTTATCTATTTTGTTATCTTTTAGTTTTATTTATTAATTCAATAGTTTTTTTTTTGAACTTTCAATCTTATTAATCTATCCTTTTATTTTTAGAATTTTAAGTTTGTATTTGACTGGACTTTTAATTTGCTCTTTTTCTAGCTTTTTTTTAGTTGCAAGTCCAATTCATTGGTCTTCTCTTTCTCTATTTTATGCAAGTAAGCCTCTAAAAATATAAAATTTCCCCTTATTAACACTTTGGTTGCAACCCACAAATTTTGGTATGTTGTCTCATTATTATCTTTCTCTTGGATGAAATTATTAATTGTGTCTATGATTTATTGTTTCACACATTCATTCTTTAGGATGAGATTATTTAGTTTCCAATTACTTTTTGGTCTATTTTCCCCTGGCTTTTAATTGAATGTAGCTTTTATTGCATCATGATCTGAAAAGAATGCATTTACTATCTCTGCCTTTCTGCATTTGATTTTTAGGTCTTTATGTCCTAATATATGGTCAATTTTTGTATAGGTTCCATGAACTGCCAAGAAGTGTACTCCTTTCTGTCTCCATTAAATTTTCTCCAAAAATCTATCATACCTAACTTTTCTAGTATTCTATTTACCTCTTTAATTTCTTTCTTATTTATTTCATGGTTTGATTTCTCTAGTTCTAAGAGTGCAAGGTTGAGATCTCCCACTATTATAGTTTTGCTGTCTATTTCTTCTTGCAGATCTCTTAACTTCTCCTTTAGGAAATTAGATGCTATACCGTCTGGTGCACATATGTTTTGTATTGATATTGCTTCATTATCTATGGTACCTTTTAGCAAGATATAGTTTCCTTCCTTATCTCTTTTAATTAGATCATTTTTTGTTTTGGCTTGATCTAATATCAGGATGGCTACCCCTGCTTTTTTTTTTTTTAACTTCACTTGAAGCATAACAGATTCTACTCCAGCCTTTTACCTTTGGTCTCAATGTATCACTCTGCTTTAAATGTGTTTACTGTAAACAACATATTGTAGGATTCTGGCTTTTAATCCAGTCTGCTATCTACCTCCACTTTATGGAAGAGTTCACCCCATTAACATTTACAGTTAAAACTATTAATTCTGTATTTCCTGCCCTCTTATTATTCCCAGATTATACTTTTATCTTTCCTTTTCCCCTTACCTCCCTCTCCAGTATTTTACTTATGAGCACCACTTGCCTCAAACAGCTCTCCTCTTTTAGATTCCCTCCCTCTTTCCCCTATTATTTCTGTATTTGTTTCTATTAGGCTCCCCTTCTCTTTTCATTTTTTCCCATCCACTTTTTAATAAAGTAAAAAAGTTTCTCTGTAAACCAAATATGTCTAATATTTTTGAGCCAAATCTGATGAGAGTATGATTCACATAATGTTCCTCCTCCTCCCTTCTTTCCCCCAAATACAATAGGTTTCCTCTGCCTCTTCATGAGATGTAATTTGCCTCTTTTTACCTCCATTTTTCCCTTTTTCTGGTACAACCCTCTTTACACTTTTAGTTCCTTTTTTATATTATAACAGTAAAATCAAATTATACATACACTCTCTGTCTATACCCATTAACAGAAATCCAGTTCTCAATAGTTCTTTTTACTTTTTTATACTTCTCTTAAGTCCTTTATTTGGAAGTATTTTGTTGTTGTTGTTTAGTTCTGATTTTTTTCATCAATAATAAATGGAATTCACCTGTTTCATTGAATGCCCATCTTCTTTCCTGGAAGAACATGCTTAGTTTAGAGGGGTAGTTTATTCTTGGCTGCATTCCAAATTCCTTTGCCTTTCAGAATATCAAATTCTAGTCCCTTCAATCCTTTAATATGAAAGCTGCTAGATCCTGAGCAATCCTCATTGTGGCTTCTTGGTATTTGAATATTTTTTCAGGCTGCTTGTAATATTTTTTTCTTTGGTCCAATAGTTCTGAAATTTAGCCACAATGTTCCTTGGAGTTTTGATTGTGGGATCTCTTTCAGGAAGGGTTCAATGAATTCTTCCAATGGCTATTTTACCTTCCGATTCTATGACATCTGGACAGTTCTCTGATGATTTGCTGAAAAATTGTATCTGGGCTCTTTTTTCATCATGGTTTTCAAGGAGTTCAATAATCCTTAAATTATCTCTCCTAGATCTATTTTCCGGGTCTGTTTTTTTTTTCCCAAGTAGGTATTTAAGATTTTTTCCTATTTTTTCAATTTTTGGTTTTGACTGATTCTTGATGTCTCATCAAGTCATTCATTTCCATTCGTTCAGTTCTCATTTTTAATGAATTATTTTCTTCACTTACTTTTTCTAAAACTTCTTTTTGTATTTGTTCAATTGAGTTTTTAAGTGAGTTGTTTTGTTCTATGGAATTTTTTCCATTTCACAAAAATTTTTAAGCAGTTATTTTCTTTTTCCAATTCACAAATTCTGTTTTCATGGGAGTTCTTTACCTTTTCCATTTCACATATTCTGTTTTTCAGGGAATTGTTTTCTTTTTCCAATCTATTTTTTAATGAGTTATATGTTTTTTCCAAACCCTCTTGCAAAGTTTTCATTTCCTTTCCCCACTGTTCTTCTAGCTCTATTTTAAGATCCCTTTCAATTTCTTCTAGGAAAGCCTTGTGTGGTAGGGACCAGGTTATATCACCTTTTGGGGTTTCATCTGTAGACAATCTGCTTTTAGTCTCCTCAGAGTTTGAAATCTGTTCTCTTTCACTATAGAAGCTATCTATAGTTAGAGCTCACTTTGCCTTTTTACTCATTTTTTTTTTAAAGGTGGAAGTTCCAAGCCTCTTGTACAGACACTAAGAAGAGGCAGCGACTTGGATGGGATCAAGCTGAGCCACTCCCAGTGCTGGGTGGGTGTGGCCAGGTCTCCTGAGACTCCTGCGCTTTGGGGTATACTCTTTACCTTTTGTGTTTTTGTTGAATGTTTTATAACTTCTGTGCTGCTCTACTGGTTTGCAACTAGGGTAGAGTAGCAACATTGTGGTAGAATCCTCCCCATAGATTCTCTATCCTGCTGAGACTGCACCCAACTCTGGTCTGGTCAGTGTGCTCTGGCCTCTGTGCCCTGCCTCCTTGCCTGCACCTGGCCACCTCCTTCCATGCCCGATCAAAACAGACCTTTTCTGGTGATCTTCAAAGTTATCTTCTGCTGGTAATTTGCTGCACTCCCAATATTCATGTATCCTGCCAGTCCAGCACTATTTCAGAGGCTGAATTTCATAATTAGTGTGAGGATAGTAGGAGAACTCAGAAAGAAACATGTGTCCTCTCTGCCATCATGGCTCCATCCCCAAGTCATTTCTTTTGAAGAAATAGAAGTAATTTATAATGTACATATTCCATTAAAAAGTCTGATTATTTTGTTATTGCAATAAAAATATAATAGGGGATAATTTTTAAATATCAGAAAAAGTGTATTATTTTAAGGAGGTCATTATTCCTTTTACATTTTGCATGATTATTTTGCTTAGGATTCACCATTTGTTACAATCTATGGAGAAAAGGTTAAATGGATTCTAATATCTATCAGTATTATCTGAATTCTATGTTAAGTGTGAATGAGCCAAATTGCACTGTGTACATCTAATGAATCAACCAATATTTATTAAATGCTGGGTATGGACCAGGCACTATGTACTAAGTCCCTGACTCTCTTTTATCTCATGTCCATCTGTAATTCCCTGTTTCTGATTTTGGTCTATTAACATTGAATAACATCCATTTTGATTCTTCTCAATATTTCTTGTCTAGATATTAAACAAAGCCTAACTCCCATCCTTTGAGCCCCAAAATATAACAGTAATGTGCCTAATTCTTCTATTTCTGGGTATCATTTTATCATAGAAGCTATATTTTGGCTTCTGCCATTTAATTTGAACTTAATTGAATTTAATTTGAATTTCTATAATTCTGATGCTGTTTCTTCTTTCCAAGTCAATCTGCATTATAATATTATGAATGTTATTTTTACAATAGTGAGTCAAGCTCTTTCCAAAATGGAGATACCCTCAAGTACATCTACAGATTTTGTAATATGTTTAAAACATCTGCATTCTTTATTAGACTTGATTTATTCTTGCTACCTACTTTCATTTTGATGTTCTGACATATCCAGCTTCACTGCTTCACTTGGTTCCATTCTTTTGAAAATTATCTTTCTAGTATTGACTCTTTGCCTATTGAAAATGGTAGGTTTATACTTTGATCTAATGGTAGTCCAGGAAGCTGTGATGTTTTCTATTGCTATTTGAACAAGATAAGAAGCACGGCATAATGAGTATTGAGTTAGGTTTGAGGGTAGAGCCAAAAAGACCATGGTTCAAGTCCTGTGACACATATTGGCCATATCACCCTAGGCATGTAAATCTAATCTGCCTCCAAACAGCTGATTAAGTTTAAGTTTAACTTGAAGAACTGTTGCCTATCTTTGTTGGTGGAGGGAATTTCCTAACCAGGAAGTTCCTATAACTAATAAAATCAGAGATCTGGGCAGGCACAAATATACAAATATGCAAAAAATACATGTGTATGAATAAACTTCAAAAATGAATAAATAGATAAACTACCATCTATTCCTGCACTTCCCTCCTCCTATACTTTCTTTTCTCATCAGTCTCCTTCCTTAGAATAGACTCTTTCCCTTCCCACTTCTGAGTGCTAAATATCTTTTCTTTAAGAGTCTATACAGGAGCCTTTTTATCCACCAAAGTTTCATTTCTTCCCACCCAGAGAGTCTTGTACTCTCCTTCTCAAGTTAAAGTGATCTTTCCTTCTTCAAATTTCTCATAGGGAAAAGAAGAAATGCCATTCTATTGTGCATCAGTCACCTGTCTTTGGGCAAAGGAGAAAATATTGTTCCATTGTCACAAATTTCTTTTCTACTGATAGAGAAGAAACCATTTTATTAAGGAGCAGGCTTCCCTTTCAGGGAAGAAGAGGAAAATCATTCAATCAAATTTTCACTTTGGTCTGCTATCTTGGGGAAGGGAAATCAGACCATTCTTGAAGTTTGAAGCACTTGTTGCTTCACTTAAATTGCTTAAGGCCCTGAAAGGAGTCTCTCCTGAGACCAAATTCCTATGGATAAAGAAAACCTGCTTGAACTCACTTCTCAGTGATAAACTCCCCATTCCAACTATTCTGAATCCCCTGCTGTCAATATTCAAAACCCATTTTTGATCACCCATTAGCCTATTCCTTATTTTCATTTCCCCTCAATATAACTCCCAGTCAATGTCCTACTTTAAAGCTACCCAACCATTCCATGATGCTCTCTTTCATATTTCCTTTTCAATCTTTTCCTTTCTCACTTATTCAGTTTTCTGATTTTTACTGAAACTTGACTTCCTTCTGAAAACATAACTTTCCTGGCCTCTCTTTTAGCACTTGGCTATATTTCCACTCGTTATCCTCTGACTCACTTCTCAAGGTGGCAGAATTGGAATACCCCTTGCTTCTCACTGGCATTTTTAGGCATTTCCTCTACCACCATATGACTCATCTTCCTGAATTCAAATCTGACCTCATACATTTACTGGCTATGTGACCCTAGTCAAGTCACTTAACCCTGTTTGCCAGTTTTCTCATCTGTAAAATGAGATGAGAAGGAAATGACAAACATTCTAGTATCTTTGCCAAACAACGACAACAACGAAATAACCCCAGATGAGGTCAGAAAAAAATAATATAGAATTGAAAAATGGCTATAAAACAACAAAAATCCATATCTATCATCCTATCACAATTCTGGTAGCTATTGCTACAATCTCCAGGCTGCTCCCCTTCTTTACTCAGTCAGTTCAATGCCCAGCTCGCAGTCCTCTCTTATTTGCCTCCTGAGTACATCACAAAGAACTTACATAGACCGACAGACAGCTAGATAGTCTCAAATAATTCAGAATTCCTCAACTTAATTCATTTCAAATGACCTATTCTTCTACCTCACCTCAGCCAGGTACAAAAATGGTCATATCCTAGATTCTGTCATAATCCACAAATGAAACACTTCCTTACTTATGAGCTTTGAAATTCTCTTATCTAAAAAAATTTCTAAACAAAATCTATTGTCATTCCACCTTTTTCCTGTTCTTTGTTCCTGATCTTACCTTTAATCTTAAAATCTTTCCTATGCTATTGCCTCTGCACTAGCTATAATCTCTTCTTTTCTTATTTTGATCCATTGATGAACCAGTTCAGCTCTATACTGTCTTCTTTTGATTCCCTCACTCTTTATCTTGACATGTCTCAAAAACTCATTCCCACCATCTACTACCTTCACTCCTACACATTATACTGAATAAAGCTGAAGAAAATCACAAAACCATGCAGACTGACTAAACTGAAATTTTATATTATATCATTTCACCTGGGTCCTCACTGCTACAAAGCAATCTTTTTATGTTTCCCTAATTAACTTACTATCTCACCACAGTGAGTTCCATACCTTTGCCTCCCTCTTAAGCTGTCTAGGCTTTCTCTCCTCCTGTTCTCTTAGCTCGATGTTTTGCAAAACAAATTTTTAAATGACCAGTCACCAACACCTCTCTCTCTTTTCCACATCTCACATCATCAAAATGCTTTCTGTCATCTCCACGTTTATTCTTGGTTCATATGAAGGAAGTGACTCTTCTCACGGCAAACTCATCTATATAAATGTATTCTTATTCTATCCCATCTTCTTTAGCAGGGTTCACTCTCATTTCAATCTCTTCTTGTCTGTTTTATTTATCATCAAAAAGCCCACAGTTCATTTATCCACCCCCAGTATCTATTGTTAAATAATTTCTCTCTTTTGTGATTAAACTCCTTGAAAAAATTTTACAAGGTTTGCCTCTACTTTTTTTCATCACTATATTTTTAAACTTTATAGTCTGATTTCTGGCCTCGTTCAATTAGAAAAGCTCTCTTTAGTTACTAATGAATGGTCTTTTCTCAATCCCCATTTTCCTTGACATTCTTATAGCCTTTGACATTTTAAAACATTTTCTTCTTGAAATCCTTTTCTCTTTAGGTTTCTATTTCACTATTCTAAACTGGCTCTCCTCCTATTTTCTGACCACTCTTTCTCAGTCATCTTTTTGAGATCTTCATGTGAACCACAGTTATTTAATATTAGTGTTCCCTGAGGGCTCTTTCCTTCTTGTTCTATACTATTTCATTTGATGATCTCATCAGGACCCATCATTTCAATCATTTTTATGCTGAGAATTCTTAGATCTACTTATCTAGCTTTAATCTCTCTCCTATGCTTTGGATTTGTATCTTCAACTGCTTTTTAGATATCTCAAACTTCATGTACTATTTATGTCTTAAACTCAACATGTCCAAAACTGAAATCAACATCTTTCCTCTCAAACTGTCTATCTTTCTCAATTTTCCTATTACTACTGAGGTTACTACCATCCTCCCAATTACCTAACCATGTGTCATCTTTGACTGCGTTTCTCTCTCCAGCCTATATCCAATCTGTTTTCAAATACTGCTTATTTTAATCTTCAGCATATCTTTCATATATGTGCCCTTCTTTTCTCTGACATTACCAACATTCCAATGCAAAGCCCTTATTACTTTATATCTGGATTATTGCACTAGTTTGCTTATTGGTGTTTCTGCCTCAAGTTTTTCCAGCTCTAGTCAATCCTCCACTCAGCTGTCAAATTAATCTTCCTAAAGGAGCAGAAATGATTATCTCACCCACCTATTCAATAAACTCCAGTAGTTTCCTAACACATCAAGGATCAAATATAAAAATTCTTTGTTTGATATTCAAAGCCCTTCACAATCTGGCTGGCTTCTACCTTTCTAGGCTTTTTGTACTTTATTTCCCTCCCCATTTCTTTGTGATTCAGTCACAATAGCTTTCTTTCTTTCCTTCCTTTCTTTTTTTCCCTGAGGTATTTGGGATTAAGTGACTTGCCCAGTCACTGTGCCCACACACAGGAAATGTTAAGTGATGAGGTCAAATTTGAACTCAAATCTTCCTGACTTCAGGGCTGGTAATCGATCTATACACCATCTAGCTGCCCCAACAGTAGCTTTCTTATTCCTTGAGTAAGATACTCCATTTTCACATTTTGGGTATTTTGTGGGTTTTTCTTCATATATGGAATGTTCTCTCTACTCATCTCCATCTTCTGACTTCCCTGGCTTCCTTCAAATTTCAAATGAATATCTTCTATGCAAAGTTTTTCCTGATGTCCCTGAATGCTGTGAATTCATTCTATTGACTATCTATAATTTATCCTTTACATTGCTTTTTGTACATGCTTGTTTTCATGTTTTCTCCTCCATTAGACTTTGAATTCCTTAAGTGCAAAAACTACCTTTTATCTTTTCTTTTCTTTTTTTTCTTTTTTTTTTTTTTTTTTTTAAATATCCCCAGTACTTAGAATAGTTCCTGGCACAAAGTAGGCCTTTAAGAAATGCTTATTGATTGATTAACAATCTAACTTGGGCTTCTAACTTGCACTCAGAATGTTCTACGTGATTTCATATTGATTTCTTTATATTTCTTATCTTATAAGCCACTATCATTTTAACTGAGAGCTACTAAACAGTAAGGTGATCTTCCTAGATTATATCAGTATGTTAAAGCAACTTGGTGGCATGATAGTTAAGAGGGCTGCACTTGGAGTCAAGAAGACTTGAATGTAAATCCTACATCAGGTATTTATGAGCTATAGATGCTGGGCAACCCCATAACCTTAGTTTCCTCATCTGTAAAAAAGTGATACTAATTTCCCCTACTTTTCAGGGTTGCCAGAATTGCTAAATATTCATCATATCATGGTCCTTCCCCAATTCCTCTTAATTCCAGTGCTTTCCCTCTTTTAAGTATATTATCTTTATCCTGAATATAACTTGCTTTTTAATTATTTGCATATTGTCTCCCTGACTAGATTGTAAATTCCTTGAAGGCAAGGACTATGTTTTGTCTTTCTTTGTATTCCTAGTGCTTAGCATAGTTCCTGAAACACAACAGAAGTTTGATAATTGTTTGATTGAGTGAATACAAAACTGAAAATATTATCTCAAGAAATTTGAACTGGAAGAACTGACTCAATTTCAATTGTCTTTAGCAGTGAAAAGCGCTGCAATTAATTTGGGTAAGGTCCAGTATAATTATGTAATTGGATATGCATTTATTGTTATTGTAATTGTTATTGTTATTGTTCAGCCAACCCTGTCTGACTGTTCATGACTCCATTTGGTGTTTTCTTGGCAAAGATACTGAAGTGGCTTGTCATTCCTTCACCAGCTCATTTTATAGATATGGAAACTGAGGCAAACAAGATTAAGTGACTTGTCCAATGTCACATAGCTATTAAGTTTCTGAGGCTGAATTTGAACTCAGGTCATCCTAATTGCAGGTCCAGACTTCTATTTACTGCACCACCTAGATGCCCATGAATTTATTAACTGCCTATAATATAAATGCACAATTCTAGGTGCGGAGGATACAAAAATGCATGCAAGATTCCCTGGAATACAAATCATTTAACTTTGTATTTGTATCTTGAGTGTTTGCCACATAGTGAGTGTATAATAAATGTGGATTAAATGACAATAAATAAAACTTCCTGTGCTCAAAATGTTTATATTCTGATGGAATATACATATATATTTTGATGTGAATATATATGTACACACATACATATATATTCATATGTGCATATATTTGTGTATGTATGTATATATGTATATATATATAAAATAATACATAATATAATAATATTATACTTTGATATAATAATATACTTTGAATTTCAAATTTTACTCTTCAACCTCAGTATTCTGCTTCTCCAATGGAAAAACTTGATTATTCTACAAAGCTCAACATTTTGCCACTTGCTCTTTTAGATTTTTTGCTGTCCTCTCCTGAAATAACATTTGCTTATCATTAGTGGGTCCAGAAGAAGTTATTCAGAATTCTAATTAGTCATTTCTTCCCCAGGGCCAGTCTGCTCCAAGCCTATTGTTAAATCTTATCATATTATTCAGAAAATAAAAATAGAACCTGTTCACTGAAAGACAGGGCTGATGAAATTTACCAGTTCACCCCAGTCATCTTGAAACACCCTGCATTCGAGATTCCTCTAATCTTTTCAGCTTTTCAGTTAAGGTATTCAAAGCTTTGGTGCTATTTTTTTAACTGCCTCATTTATATTATGAGACTCTTAGATAGTAGGCATTAACATATTGGTTTTGAGTATGAAGATATCGATCTGATCTAGAGGCTAATTGATTTGCCCTGGGAGACATGACAAGTTCAGAATTGTATTGAGATTTGACACCACGTCTCTTAATTCCCAGATCAGGGCACTTTTTCCTTGCTAAGTGATCCCCAACCAAAACTAGCAAATAATATGTCTGTATATCTAGATATGGATATATATATATATATATACAGAGAGAGAGAGAGAGAGAGAGAGAGAGAGAGAGTATCTATATATATATATATATATATATAGAGAGAGAGAGAGAGAGAGAGAGAGTAAGTATCTGAGAACAGATTTGAACCCAGAAATATGACTCTTCTTGACCAAAGGTCTGGCACGCTATCGATTGTGTCATGTAGATGTCTAAAATATATGTGTGTATGCGTGTTCATATATGTGTAGTATGTGTATGTATGTGTATCTATATCTTTCTATCTACCGTGGTTTCCCCGATAATAAGCCCTCCCCCGAAAATAAGCCCTATTGAGATTGCTACTGTAGTGAAGGTGATCCCCTGCGCTACATGCTACATTACGGTACCTTCTGCATGCACCGTCTCCTCTCCCCCCCCCCTCTCCCCCCCCCCGTGAAACGCACACCGCGCTCCGAGCTACATCCAATCTGAGCTGCAGCAGTGAGCACGTCATCCTGTTCTTCCCCAGTGATTTGCTTGCTGGCGCCACTGAGAGCAGTGCCGCGGAGGAGAGCTGAGGCAGGACAACATAAAAACCCGGTATGTAAGCGGAAGTGAGGGGGCATGATGGAGGATAAAAGAAGTACTCAGAGGGCATGATGGACGATAAAAGAAGAACTCAGGGGGCATCATGGAGGATAAAAGAAGAACTCAGGGGGCATCATGGAGGATAGAAGGAGTACTCGGAGCATGATGGGGTTAAAACATTATTGAATAAAGGTACTTTTTTTTGTTCACATTTACCTGTTTATTAAAATTGCTGTCAATGTTCATTAAAATAAGCCTTCCCCTGAAAATAAGCCCTCTGGTGTTTTTCTGTCCAAAAAAATAATGACAGTGTCTTATTATCCGGGAAACACGGTATATAGAAATATACACACATATATACATACCCAGGGTTTAGATTTGTCTCCTGATTCATTTTGTTTTGTTTTGTTTTGTTTACTTTATTATAACCATTATGTATGTTGTTGTCCAGATTTTGTTTATTTCACTCTTCATCAACTTATATCAGTTTTCCTATGTTTCTCTGAATTCTTTTAAATATCAATTTCTTATCAGGCAGTTATAGTCCTTTTTTTCACTAAGAGGCAGCATGATATAGTACATAGAGAACCAAGAGTGAGGAAGTCTTGGAATCAGGTGCTACCTTTGATACCTACCACCTGTATGATCCTGGTAAACTTTCAGTACTTCACCAAACTTTTTAAGATTAAAAGCAGATACTAATCTATGTTGGTAGGAAGGTTTTCCCCCATCAAGAGTTCCCTATAACTATGCAATCATAGCCATGGTTGTTCTTGTTTTGGCAAGGTACTTGAGGTTAAATGACTTACCCAGGGTCGCAAGCTAATTAAGTGTTAAAGGTCTGAGATTGGATTTGACTTCAGGTGCTCCTGACTCCAGGGTTGGTGCTCTATTTCCTGTACCATCTAGCTGCCCCCATAGCCATGATTTTTTTTTAAAATCTGTTATGTCCATATACAATAATTTGCTTAGCCATTCTTCAAAATACATCCATGTACATATACATATATGCCTATATAGTAATATATGGAATTTCCCTGACTCCACGTCCAGAACTTTATTCACTACCACTTAGCTTCCACTAATTTACATACAATGTAATTAATATATTGTATTGTCCTTTAGTTGTTTTTCATCCATGTTTGGTTCTTTGTGATCCCTTTGGGGTTTTCTTGGCAAAGATACTGGAGTAGTTTGCTATTTCCTTTTCCAGCTCCTTTGATAGATGAAGAAACCAAAGCAGAATTAAGTGACTTGCCCAGTTAATGGCTAAGGCCAGATTAGAACTCAGGTCTTCCTAATTTCAGGCCTGTCCCTCTATCTACTGTACCATTTAATTGCCTAATAAGTATGTTATATGTATGATATAAATTGACATACATAATTGAGATATAGATTATATATTAGATATAATTAGGTATTTTAATTACAATAAATTACATGTTACAAATAAGTAATATTATTGTATCATTATTGCATGTTATATGTACCGTTTATATATTGTATATTATGAGATAGCAATCTGTCTTTAACCTCTCTTAGATATGGAATCTCTAGGTTAAAGGGTATAGCCATTTAATCCCTCCCACCTTCCCCCCCCACTTTTTTTTAGCATAATATCAAATCTCTTTCCAAAATGATTGGATCGATTCACAACTCTCTCAATAGTATACTAGTATTTCAAAGGTAACTTAAAAAAAAAAAAAACTTTTCTTATATGCTAATATACAAGAGTGTATATTTATGTACTCCCTCTTTTAACTATAGTTGATTGAACACAAACTTTGAGCATGAGTGTCCTACAAGCAGGAAAGAAAGATAAGAAAATATGACACGATCCTAAAAAACTGATATCCTGTGAAAGCTTTGTACCACTTCTATGGCTTTACCATATACAGTGTTCTACATTGTAGTATTTTATAGGTTATTTATGCATAAGATTTATATCCCCTTACCTCAAGAGCAGGGATAATGTCATTCATTCTTACGCCATCTCCAATGCCAACAGACTATGATGTGTGTTACCATTGCTTAATAATTGTTGAATTGTGTCATTTAATTAATTCTGCCAGGATCTTAGTGTTACTTTATTTCTAATAGAACTAATATTTTGAATTCCAATCCCACAACCCTCTATTAAGTATCTACAGTGTGCAGAATTCTATGCTAGATGCTATGGGGAATTACAAAGTTTAGTACACTTTCATAGTTCTCATGAAGCTTATAATCTAATTTAAACACAGATATCAATTATATGTCCATATTGTGGAGATTGATGAATTATGGTAATGCTTACTCTTAAACAAAATCCTTGAAAGTTGCTTCTCCCTTTTTAACCTTATACTCCTCCATTCCTGAATAATGCAGAATTATCCTTTATCTGATTTTAAATAATGGAAGAGCCAAGAAAGTAATTGTTTTTTATGAGTCCAGCAGGCCAAGTCTGATCTTTTGGGATTTATTCTCAGATCCTTCCCCTCCCTCAATATCTTAAGTCATATTCCTAGGAGTAAAATGGAACTGCTCTCTTCACTATACAAAAGAATAAAAGGATCTTAAAACTTCTCCTCTATCAGCTACAGTTCTCTTAGCAGTAGGAACCTATAGAGTAGTTCCTAGGATAGTCTTGAATGAAGACTCAAATAGTACCAATTGTTTAACTTATATAGGTACCCATCTTCTCAGGCTTTGTTGATAATGTAACACACATAAGTGTTCATAGAAAATAATTTGACGTTGTGATAAGGAGAATAGAAACTTAGTCCTAATCCTATCACTTTATAATCCAGATGACCTGGACCTCTGTGGGCCTTAGTTACTTTATCTAAAAATGATGGGTTTAGATTAGCTTATTTCTAAGGTCCCTTCCATCTCATAAATTCCAGGATTCTAATGTCCTTACACATTTTGTAACTTAGTTCTAAAATCTCTGTAGTCAATAGGGTTACATTTTACAGAGGAAGAAATGGAGGATCAAAAAGTTCTCACAGTTACTTAGTAGCAGAATATGGGCATTAGATCACAAATGACAACTATATTTTCTTGATAGTTATACTTATAGAGATCCTTGGAGGAAGACTTTTTCATTTTGCCTTAGTATATCCAACATCTAGAACAATACCTAGTTTATGGTAGTTTCTTAATAAACACTTGATTGATTGAAGAGGGAAAACCTCTCCCTTATTGAAAGTACTTGCAGAACTCATAAGCCAAGATTTTTACTGGTAAATCACAGCTTAGTGCCAGAGAATTATGGGAAACAGAAAGGAGAAAGAAGGTATCCATACCAACAAGTGAATTATTTGTTGAAAGTTGAAGGAAGTGTTTTATAAAGGTTAGATTCACATTTAGATCACCTAATGGTTAAATAGTGCAAAACTTGTTTTAAATTCACTTGCTTCTCCTTGTATATACTATAAAGAATACGGCCTGATTCTCTAAGTTTAAAAAAAAAAAAGAAAACAACACTAAACTAGTTAATGTTTTCCTTCTGGGCTATGCCTCATGTGAAGGTTGTGCATGACCCTGAGGATGACTAACATAATTTTTTTTTTCAAAAAATCACCACTTTTAAAAGGTTCAGAAAGAAAAGCAAAACAGAAGTTTCATGTTTCTTTTTCATGAGTGGAAAAAAATGAACTGGTTTTTATCATAAAATACTGTAATTTGATTTTAAGATGTTTTAAACATTTACTACAGATTTTTCAATTTTTTAAAATTTTAATACCTACATATATACACATGCATACAAATGGCATATCCAGTAAGTTTTTAAAATCTTTTGAAGTCTTGGACAGATGAAATTTTAAATACTTAGCTATTGCCTTTTATAGTACTTTATTTCTCTTTTCAGACCTTTTTTCTATCTAAAAATTTAGTCTAATTTTGAAACATATGAATTATTATATAGTCATTGATATATATATATATGCCTTTTCTCAAATGTCACAACTATTTTGTAACAGTAATAAATTTTAACTATAATAATTGTGCAAAAATTTTCAATTTCATTTAAAAGGCAAAATTATAGATAGATAGATAGATAGATAGATAGATAGATAGATAGATAGATAGATATTTTACGGCTGGAAATTTTCTATGGAAATACCAATCATAAAATATGACATTTGAAATTGTAAAGGACCATTACAGGAAAAAAAAATGAAAATTTTCTCTTGAACTATTTATACTAAGTTTATGTAATTATCTATGTTGTCTGTGAAATAATAGTATTGCTTGAATGTGTGAAGTTCTTAAGTTTTGTTTCCTTTCAGACAGCTAATAAAAATATAAAGAATATCTTTGAAGTTCCAGTCTATTGTGAATCAGGTGAAGTCATAGAAAGAAGCTTCCTTTTCTCCTTTGTTTGTTCTTTTTCCTTTGGGACCAAAACATCTGGTATCACATCTTGGATCTGATCTCTGCCATAAGGACATTTACAACCTAATCACCATGTGACCCCCATCCAAGTACTGAGCACCCTGCTCACAATTGAATATTATTGTTAGCAATGAGAGTACTATAGCAGGAGTAGGTAAGTCACAATTTAGTTCTTCTAGAAAACACAATTTATTTGAGAGTTATATAATTCCCCACTGTGTGCATTGATGCTAGATTAGAGACAAGTTTCCCATGCTAGTAAAGCTGTATATAGTCATGAAATTTATTTCTTTATAGACAATACTACTATCCAGGATAATTGGGATGTACCTCATCCTCCTACTTACTATTAGTGATTAAAGGGATTTTCCCCTTGAAAAATCTAAATTAAAGTGTTCCTGTAAGAAGCTATCACCTTACATACTCTATAGCTGTTTTGCTATACATAAACTGACCAGTCTGACTTTGAATGTTAGATGATTTGAAGTGGCTGAATTTGTTAAGACAAACTAAATGATGTCTTTTTTAGTTTATGTGACAGGAATCAAAGAAAACATGGTATCACTGGGACTGAGTTGATGACAGTTAGGACTTCCTGAGAATCTTTTTTCTATATCTGGGAAAGAGGAAAAACTTTCCAGGAAGCTATGAGTAAGTTTCTCAACATTTCAAGCAGATGACTAGTCAGGGAAGGGAGGGGAAGGAAAATCTGCTTTTTGGAGTAGGTAATAAGATTTTGAAAAAAAGAAGGAAAATTGCCTAAAATTTCCTGGAAGTCCTACCAATTAAAAAACAAGAAAAGGAAAAAAAAAGAAAGAACCATGAAAAATATCATAGACATCACTTCTAGCACACATATCAGAATTAGTGCCATCCTTTACAGTAAATTCTGAAGAGGAGTTTTTACTTTAAAACTTTAATAACAAGTACCTGCAACATTGGAAAGAGAAATATCTTGTTTGTAAAAAAAAGCAAAATATGGTCTTTCCCCGCCTTTTCTTTTGGATAAAAATTTCTGCCTGAATCATCAAAGTTTGGGAAGCAAACAAAAGACTTTTTTTTCCTTATTCTTAGGGTAACTTAAAATATTTGGATTTGGGGGGAAAACCTTCAAAATTGGCCAAAGTTGCTAAGTTACTAAAAAAAGGATGCTTTTTGTGGAAATTGGAGAGATATATGCTTTATGGAAATACCAATCATAAAATATGACATTTGACATTGTAAAGGGCCGTTAGAGCAAAGCAATGCTCAAAGTCAGTTTTCATGCATTCATATTTCTAAGTAGGATTATAAGTTTATATATGAAATGAACTTTAGAAGCCATCTAGTCAAACACTCATTTAACAGTTGAAGATAGGGGTCTAATAAGGTTAGGTAATTTATAACAAGGTTTTGTGTGTATTAAATGGCAGACAGAGGGCTTGGACACAGGTCTAATACTCCAAAGTTAATGCCCTTTCCATTGGACTTCCCTGATCCACTCTCAAACTATCTTGATCTACTTGATCCTAATATTAATTTTTCAGAAAGCATTCTAAAAACTGGTGACTTTATACACATCATCCAAGAAGTGCTCTGAAAATCCTTTCCATCTTAGCCAAGTATTTCCATTTCTGAAATTACTACTCTCTGTGTTTCTGCCTCCTTCTCTTGTTCTCTCATTACTCAAGGGCACAAATGTGCCTTCATGGATGTTTCTCTATGTGCCTTCAGTAGAGTATTTAGTGCACTCTAGGGCAATACACCCTGTGGTTTCATTGACTTGTAGCAGATGGTGTGTGTTAGAATGACATTCAAACAAATACAAATTGTACAGAGTCACACTAATAGAGCTTCTCTTTCTGCCATGTAATTTCTAGATTTGGAAGAAGTTAAGCCTTGAAACAGATAATGATCAACTACCAAATGAAAAATTGGACACCCTGGGCTGTAAGGGTTTTTTTTTTCCTTTGGCACTTAAAAGAAGAAACAAGTATAAGAAAATGTGATTTCCTATGAGGTGCCAATAGAACTGTGACAAGACACTCAAAGAAATTGAACATTTGAATCTTCAACCAGTCTTATGATAGTTCATACAATAAATAAAATAATTAATTTTGATGATAATAACTTGCATTTATATATTAAAATTTAAAAATCATTTTACCTATTTTATCTCATTTGATATTCACAATAACCCTATGAAATACCTATTATTGTTATTCTTACTTTACAGATGAAGAAACTGAGTTTATGAAAGGTTACATGGCTTACATAAGGTCACATAAATATCTGGGTAATGTTTTGAACTGAGGTCTTTGTGGGTCAAGTCCAGAATTTTATCCCTTGTACTACCTAACTGCTTACATGATTCAGTTTTAGAACTTGAAGAACTAGCACTGTGCCTTGCACATAGTAGGCCCTTAAAAATGTGCAATATATCAAATGTTAACCCAGCAAATGTTCTACCACTCATTCATTTATAGAGAAAAAAAATGGCACTCTACTAAAGTATGTGGAACTTTCTGATTACAAAGTATATTAGGTGTTCAGACATGGTTTCCAATTTAGCAGGACACAGCTTCATATAAATTATAATTTTCCTTTTTATAATTCTCGTCAATTAGAGTGATAGAATTTGGAACTTAAAGAGACTTTAAAGATGTTTTTAATAATTGAAATCACATTTCTTAAAAACCTATACAAAATTATCTTATTAAAATTTAATTAAATTTTTTATAACTTTTTATTGACAAAACATATGCATGGGTAATTTTTCAACATTGACCCTTCAAAAACTTCTGTTTCAACTTTTCCCTTCCTTCTCCCCACTCCCTCCCCTAGATGGCAGGTTGTCCCATACATGTTAAATATGTTAAAGTATATGTTAAATGCAACATAGGTATACATATTTATACAGTTGTCTTGCTACACAAGAAAAATCTGATTTAGAAAGAAGGTAAAAATAACCTGGGAAGAAAAACAAAAATGCAAGCAAACAATAACAGAAAGAGTGTAAATGCTATGTTATGGTGCACACTCATTTCCCATGTAGTATCCTCATGTAGTATTGTTGGTGAAGTGTATAATGATCACTGAGACTCAGAGAACTGCAGTGAGCACAGAGTTCAAAAGTACCTTACTATTCTAAATGCTATAATACTATTATCTGAAATAGTCTTTCTGTTTCTGTTATATCTACAAATTCTTCTCTACTGTTTGCTGCTCATATTCCAGAATATTCTGGCTGAGCTGTTTTTGGTCAATGAATGGTTTTTTTTCAGGTTACGGATAATCATCTTTCAATACCTTCTATTAAATAAGATGATGTATTCAAGTGCTTCACAAAACTCAAAGCACTATATAAATGTGAGCTAAATTATTTTTCTTCTTGTTGCATTGAAAGATTTCTTTCACTCTTATTTTCTGATTCTTAATAATGCTTCCCATCTTTAAATCACATATCCTGATTTCCCAAAGATGTTAATTACATGAACTACCTGTTGTCTTTGCTGTCTTCCCCATAAAACAATCATGACACTATTTCCTTTTTTATTTTCAAAACATATGCAAATGTAATTTTTTATATTCATCCTTGCAAAATCTTGTGTTCCAATTTTTTTCTCCCATCCTCTCTTCTAAACATCAAATAATCCAATATATGTTAAACATGTATAATTCTTCTATATATATATTTTCACAGTCATCATATTGCACAAGAAAAATTAGATCAAATAAATGATTGAAGGATAAGAACACACAATTTCCAGTTGAAGAAACTAAAACAATTTCTAGCCATATGAAAAGGTGCTCTAAATCACTATTGATCACAGAAATGCAAATTAAGATAACTCTTAAGTACCACTACACTTCTCTCAGATTGCCTAAGATGACAAGAAAAGATAATGATGAATATTGGAGGGAATGTGGGGAAACTGGGATATGAATATATCAATTGTGAACTCATTTAACCATTTTGGAGAGCAATTTGGAACTATGCTCAAAGGGCTATCAAATTGTGCATACCCTTTCATCCAACGGTGTTTCTACTGGGCTTATGACCCAAAGAGATCTGAAAGAAGGGAAAGGAACCCACAAGCGCAAAAATGTTTGTGGCAGCCCTTTTTGTAGTGGCAAGGAACTGGAAACTCAGTGGATGCAGAGAATGGCTGAATAAGTTATGGTATATGAATGTTATGGAATATTATTGTTCTATAAGAAATTATCAGAAGAATGATTTCAGAGAATCCTGGATAGACATTCAGGAACTGATGCTAAATGAAATGGAAAACTAGGAGATCTTTATACACAACAACACCAAGATTATATGATGATCAATTCATATGAACATGGTTCTCTTTAACACTGAGATAATTCAGGCCAATTCCAATGTCCTTGTGATGAAGAGACTTACATGAACTGATGGAGTGAAGTGAGAGTAACCAGGAGAACACTGCTCATAGCAACAGCAAGATTATATTATGATCAATTCTGAGGATGTGGCTCTTTTCAACACTGAGGTGATTCAGGTCAGTTCCAATGGTCTTGTGATGAAGAGAGCCATCTACCCCCAGAGAGAGGATTGTGGGAACTGAGTGCATCACAACATAGCATTTTCACACTTTTTGTTGTTGTTTGCTTGCATTTTGTTTTCTTTCTCACTTTTTTCCTTTTTGTTCTGATTTTTCTTGTGTAGGCATGATATTTATGGAAATTGTAGAAGAATTGCACATGTTTAACACATTTTGGATTATTTGATGTTTAGGGGAGGGAGTGAGGGAAGAGAGGAAAAAATTTGGAACACAAGATTTTGCAAGGGTGAATAATGAAAATTATCCATGTATATATTTTGAAAATAAAAAGCTTTAAAAAAAGAAAAATCAGATCAAAAAGAAAAAGATTAGAAACAAAATGCAAGCAAACAACAACAAAAAATTGAAAATACAATGTTGTATTCTACACTCAGTCCCCACAATTCTTTGTCTGGGTGCAGATGGCTCTCTTCATCACAAGACCATTGGAACTGACCTGAATCACCTCACTGTTGAAAAGAGCCACATCCTCAGAATTGATCATAATATAATCTTGCTATTTCTATGAGCAGTGTTCTCCTGGTTACTCTCATTTCATTCAGCATCAGTTCATGTAAGTCTCTCCAGGCCTCTCTGAAATCTGAAATTTGCTGATTGTTTCTTATAAAACAATAATATTCCATAACATCCATATACCATAACTAATTCAATCATTCCTCAGCTGATGGGCATCCACTCAGATTCCAGTTTCTTGCCACTACAAAAAAGGACTGCTACAAAAAAATATTTGCACATGTGGATCCTTTTCCTTTCTTATGATCTCTTTGGGATACAGACCCAATAGAGATACTGCTGGATCAAAGAGTATGCACAGTTTGATAACCCTATAGGCATAGTACCAAATTGCTCTATAGAATGGTTGGATCAATTCACAACTCTACCGACCATGTATTAGTGTCCCAATTTTTCCACATCCCTTCCAACATTCATTCTTTTTTCCATGACACTCTTTCCTAAAACCTATTTTTATATTTAATATAATTTTCATCTATAGGTGAAAATATGTAAAAGAACTATATATACTATTATCCAGGACACACACACACACACACACACACACACATATATATTCCAGTAGAAACTTGAGTCTTCAAGCTCCAATGCTTCTCTGTTATCTAAGGACAAACTTCAAAGGAAGCTATCCCAAAATGGAAATCAATGAGCATTTATTAAATACCTATTTGTTCTAGGCACTCATGACAGAGAGGCAAAAAAATGGAACACTTTCTTACTTCAGAGAATTTATATCTATGAGGATATAAATACAAGTATATACTGGATACATATACAAGGTCAACACCAGATAATTTTTTTCAGTGGTCAATAAATGGGGACACTAGCATTTGAACACAGGGTATAATAAAATTCCTCAATCAAAAGGTAGAAATTGAACTTTGACGGAAACTAGGAATTCTTAGAAGCCAAGATGAGGAAGTCATTCCAGGAATAGATGGCTTAAACCTCCTATGCCAAGCCAAGGAGAGAGGAGACAGAAAGACAGTTTGGCCAGACCACAGGGCACATGAAGGGGAATAATGGGTAATAAATTATCCTGAAAGGTAAGCTGAAGCCAAATTATGAGGAATTTGGAATTTAAGAAGTGAATTCCTCCCTCTTACTAGTAGTCTTCAAGCAAACTCTGGGGGGCTGTGCTATGTGGGTTGTACAGGAGATATTTCTCAGATATAGGTTGGACCAGTGTTTCTTCCAACTTTGAAATTCTCTTATATACTATAGTAAACAGTCACCCACTAGTCATTTTCATTACTCCTCAGTTTCTAGTTGGAATAAATAACTGATGCAGGACCCACAAAGAACTGAAACATAAATGTTAAGACATTATGACACTGCTAAAACTATTTAGACAGATGAGTAAAAATAACACATTTTTATGTGGTGAACCAGTTGACTAGGGCTTTATAATTCTATATTATTTGCTTTTTTAAAAGAAAGCTTAAAGTTTCTAGAACAAACATTTCCCTCTTGTCGATGGGTTTTAGAGTGCCAACTGAGTTTTGTTTCTTTTCTTTAAAGTATATTTATTTTTAGACATTTCAATCTGCTATTGCAAACAGATGTGCACTTTTTTCTTCCCTTAGAAGAAAATAAATAACCAAGATTGTGATTCTCTTTAAAAACAGAAAAACAATAGGAGTTTTATTTCAGAATTATGCTTTGTGCCAAGCTTCCAATCTGTAAAACATTTTGCCCTGTTGTATTGGGGAGGCGGCAAGGACATCTGTGTATGTTGTATCAATCTGTTCCCTCAAAATACAATAGTAGTTCATTATGCTTCTAATCTAATTGGTGATAATCAGAAAAGATACACAAATACAATTTTCTGACAGTGCTCTTAAGAAAAAGAAGAAACTTGACAGTTTGGAGACTGCTACCTAAATGAAGTCAAAGTGAATTGTAGTATTGAAGTTAACATTGAAATAATCATTTTCCTCTTAAGTAAAAATTAAAAGGCCTGTTTTCATATTTAGCTGCGTTTTTTTTCATTTTTAATAATAGCTTTTAATTTTTAAAATACATGCAAAGATAGTTTTTAATATTTACCCTTGCAAAACCCTGTGTTCTAAGGTTTTCTTCCTTCCTCCTCCCATTTTCCTCCCCTAGACAGCAAGCAATCCAATTTATGATGCTGCATCAAAAAAAAAAAAAAAAATCAAATCAAAAAAAAAAAATGAGAAAGAAAAAAAGCAACCAGACAACATCAAAAAAGTGCAGATATTATGTTGTGATCCCCATTCATTCTCTACATACTTCTTTCTGAATAGATATGGCTCTCTTCATCACAAGTCCATTGGATTTGTCCTGAATCACCTCATTGTTGAAAAGAGCCAAGTTCATCAGAGTTGATCCTCACATAATTTTGGTGCTACTATGTACAATGGTCTTTTACTTCTACTTCATTTAATATTATTTCATGTAAATCTTTCCAAGGGGTTCTGAAATCATCCTGCAGATCATTTCTCATAGAACAATAATATTTCATAATATTCATATGCCATGACTTATTTAGCCATTCTTCAACTGATGGGCATCCCCTCAGTTTCAAGTTTCTTGCCACTACAAAAATGTCTGTACATTTTTGCCCATGTGGGTCCTTTTCCCTTTTTTATGATTTCTTTGGGATACAGCTCCAATAAAGACACTGTTGAATCAAAGGGTATGCACAGTTTGATAACCCTTTGGGCAAAATTCCAAACTGCTTTCTTCAGAATGGTAAGATCAATTCACAACTCTACCAACAATGTTTAATTACACTTTCAACTTTAGGTGAAAGTATATAAAGAAGTCATGTATAATATTATCAAAAATGTATATTTCAGGAGAGATATTTTCTCTGGGAAAAGGAGCCTTAAAGATCATTTATTCCAATTCCCTCTTTTAGAAGATGTATAAATGGAAATTGGGGCAATAAGGTGTCACAGTGAATGGAATACAATACCTAAAGTCAGGAAGACTAATCTCCCTGAGTTGAAATCTGGCCTCAGATAGTTCCTAGCTGTATGACCCCATCTAGGGGAGGAGGTGGGAAGAAGAGTAGGAGAAAAATTTGAAACTCAAGGTTTTGCAAAGGTGAATGTTGAAAACTAACTATGTATATGTTTTAAAAATAAAAAGCTTCAAAGAAGAAATGAATTGGGCACCACTAAAGAATAAAAGATAAAGGGAAATTAATAACAAGTCATCAACAATTTGCCAAGACATGCTAAAACATACTGGTAACATAAGAGATTTAGAGCTGGAAAGGATTTTAAGAAAGAGCTGAAGAAACAGAAGCCAATCCAAGTTTAAACAAGTAGTAAATAGTAGAGTCGAGATTTGAACCCAGGTCCTCAGAAGCCAAATCCCAAATTCTTTCCTGTGCATCAGGTTGTATAAAAGTATTGTTACGAGTCAGATAACGAAACTTGGACCTGGAGAAATAAAGTCAGAGGACAATTTTAGAATATACCATGATCAATTGTGGACAAAGTCTGGTCTTGAATGAATGAATGAGTACATAAATGAAGGAATGAACAAATAAACAAACAAACAAACAAACAAATAAATAAATAAGCAAATAAAAAACGAATAATGAATGAACGAACAAATAAATAAAGGTCTCCACTCCCTGTGTAGTGCTCCTTTTATTTCTTTACTTAATCCCCTAATCTCAGGACCAATTAGACTAGATTCTAGATCTAAATCTATAGTTTTATGGTTTGACTTAGAAAAAGCGAAGTATGACAGTTGACTGGCCCTGATCTTACTGCTTTGCTCTAAGTAGCCACTCTTCCCACCTTCTATCCTCCAATCACCAGAGAAAAAATAAATAGACTAAAAGCAACTCAAATTCTCTTTTAGAAACCAAGGAACCTAAGCTGATTTTCGGATATGTTTTTTTTTTTTTTTAATCCAAGTACTTCAAGTTAGTCATGAACAAGAAAAATAATGAAGAATTCAATAATGTTATCTATATTTGAGTCAAATGAGGCTGTCATAATTACCTTTCTTTAGGGTCTAATTGGGGATAGGAAGAAGAGGAAGTATGAGTATGCATACTTTGTAATCTGCTTAGGCTGCATTTGTAAATTTCCAGGGACTATCTGTTTGTTGAGAAATTTTGTTATTTAGTAGGGAAAATGATAAAACTGACATCTATTTGGCATCTATTAAAATTTCTCTTACTAAATGAATGTTGATTTTCTTATCATCTGAGCTCAGAAACATAAAAGTGCTTACAGTCCAAATATTTCATCCTAATTCTCTTGTTTTAGGACCAAGAGTATTTCATTAATATTCAGGTCATATTTGTTATTTTGTATTTAAATAAAGCCTTTCTTCATGAGAATACAAAAGTTTTTTCTTTTTAAATAAGCATTATCATTATTATATTTGCAAAAGCTTAATAAAAAATTCCTCATCATCCCTCATTCACTGAAAAATACTACCTCCAAAGATGGAAAACTTTGGATTATATTTGATTTTTTCACTATTTTATTGATATTTTTATCTCTACAATTCCCATGTATTTTCTAATGCAGAGTTCCATAACCTCATAACCAACAGGGTCAATAATACAACCATGGCAGTCCCTGATGAAATTGAGGCATAAAATCATAGCATTTCAAACTGGAAAAGAGCTTTAAGATTTTCTAGCTTGGTACTCCTATTCTACAGATGACAAAATGGAGTCTCACTTGGCATGAGAAAGAAGGAAAGAAAGGAAAAAGAAATGAAAGAAAAGAATGGAGAAAAGAAGAGGGGAAAATGGAGAAAGGAAAGAAAGAAGGAAGAATGAGGAAGGAAAAAAGAGGGAAGGAAAGAAAACATATATAATAAAGAGATTCAGTGTGATATAATAAATAAATAAATAAGTGAATGCTAGACTTTGGATCAAAACTAAGTTCAAATGCAATTGCTTTTGCTAAATTGAAGTATTCTTTGCATTTTGAATACACCCTGTGCTTTCCTGCCCCCATTATGGGTAGCTGGAATATATTTTCTCTTCTCTTGTTGATTGAATCTGTATCAGTTCTTTAAGGTTCAACTCAAATACAACTACTTTAAGAAGCTTTCTGTTGTCTCCCTGATAAGTAATATACTTTCCTCCTGAGCCTCACATACCAACTATTTTTGCATTTCTCTAATATATTTATTATATAATATTTGCACATTATAGTTTTCTCTCACTTTATAACCAATTAAAAAGTTTGCCAATCCAACATTAAGTTGATAATGAATAACTATTTTCAATGTTATAGTTAATGTTACTGAACTGGCCATTAAAATATATAGCTTAAAATGACACTGTAAAATATAATAATATGACTCTACCATTGAATAGAAATAGAAAAAGCAGGATGGGCTGTGAAATTAGATAGTACTTTCAATGACCCCAAGCTTCTTTCCGAAACAAAAAACAATCTTTATAACACCAATATTCATTGTTACATAACTGTAAATCACAAAAAAGAGGAAGATCTCTGAAGAATCAAAATTGCAAGCAACCAGAAGAACAATGAAGAGATGCATGGTAGATGAAGATAAGCTTTGTAATATGGTATCTTATGTGCAACAAGTAGTATAAAGATATTATACAAGAGTTCCATGATCAGAAAAAGAAATGAACCAATCATAGAATTAGAGCAAAAGATAATAAAGCCTGCAAAATGCATGTTATCCACAATGCCACAAAAGATTAAAACAACAAAAGGACACAGCACTTTGGGTGTACTCTCAGGAGGATTTATAGGATAACTTGGACAGGAGTCAAATAAGATGAAAAGACATGGCTATGTTGTAGTATGTATCATTAGAGAGATCATCCATATAAATGAGTTAAAAATCCATGGAAGCTTGGAAATATGCAATTATCTTCTGTTGTGTTGTGGCATCAAGTTGGATACTTGCATTTTATGCCACCAGAATGCAAGTTCTGACATTTCTAACAAATGTGGTTTCAACAATGGATTATATTTCTGTTGTTTGAAGACCAGACCAGTTATATCCAAAAAAACTTATCTCGAGAGGTTTGCCCCAGCTAAAGAATTTTTTTCTAGCCACAAGAGCTCAGTAACTAATTACTAAATGGTGAAAGGATTGAAGTTGAAATCTGAATGCATTATAGATATTCTGCAGTTATAAAATAATTATGCATCTTTGTATATACATATATATATATTTGTATGTATATATGCTATATCCTCCCTACAAATCAGAATGTCTTAACCTGAAGTTCAAGCATTTAAAATTTTTTTGATAACTATATGCCAATACAATTGGTTTTGTTAATCATGTGTATATTTTTATGCAGTTCAAAAACATTATTCAAAAGAGGATTCCATAGACTTCACCAGACCACCAAAGGGGTCTATCAAACACACACACACACACACACACACACACACACACACACACACACACACGGTTTGTTTTAGATTCTAAATTTAACCAGGAACAGGAATCATGTCATAATTGTCTTTGTTTTTCTCCAGCATAACACCATATTTTATACACAGCAGGTGGCTTGGTAAATAGTGGTTGAGGGAATAAATTAACTTAAATGCAAAAACATTTTTTTTATCTGCTAGTCTCAAAAGATAGGGTCAATAATAGATTTCATGGAAATTTTTGAGACATTTTTAAGGAAGTAGAATTTGTAGTACAGTAGGTGGCACTTCTCTCAGAAATAAACATTGAAATCAAGTCCTTATCTTCTGACAGGGGAGATACTTCTCACAGAAGCTTCTCTTGTTCTCATTAAGATCAAAATAAAAGTCCAGAGTTTTAATTTCAGTGGGGGATCCCAAATGGTATCACTTGGTTTTCTGTAATAAAAGTGATGGACATTGATGCCCCTTACTTCAGTGTCAAGACAGTCAAAACAATCACAGCTTCTGCCCTCTTACAATCTCTTGGGTATTTTCATCGGACTACAATATTTCTGATACTCCCTGACCCACAATATAATTTTATGTGCTCCTTATTGAAGGAAAAAAGACTAACGGAAGAAGGATATTGTTGTTTCAAGTTTTCTCACCTGAAATTCACAGAAGAAAGGTAAAGCATTGTGGCCACCAGAGAAAATGATTAAAATAACATCCCAAAAACAGAAGCAGTGTACTTAAGTTTGGCCTTGTGCCAGGTGCCAGGATAAATCATGTAATTTCTTTAGAAAATGAGGAGGGGGGGCAATTGGCCCTAAAAAAGGCATTTCAGAGAGATAGAGTCAAGATGGCAGAGTAAAGGCAGGAATTCACCCAAACTTTCCCCCACACTGCTCCAAATAACTTAGAACTCCCAAAAATGGAATAGAACATTTTCCAGCTGAAGACAACTTAGAAGCTCAGCAGAAAAGGTCTGTGACAGTGGGGTGGGAGTCCAGCATGCAGCCCTGGCCCCAGCATCAGCTTCAGCAAGGTGGGAAGGGGAACACTTGAATCAGCAGTCCTACTGGTGGCTTCCAGATTTCTCAGCCTAGGAAACCTTCTAGAAGGTCAGAAGAAAAGGGCTGTGGAACCAGGGTATGAGCCCAGTTCACAATCCCACGGCAGGCCATGCTGGTTTTGACCGGACCCTGACCTAGTCTGGGCTCAGCCCCAGAGTCAACAAGGCAAGACCTCTGAATAGGCAACAATGCTGGTGGCTTCTGGCTCTCTCAGCCCAGGGACACCAAAGAAGACTTGGAAGGTCATCAGAGAGGGTCTGTGGCAATGAGTGTGCAGTCCCAGCACAGGGTACCCAGCACAGACCCAGCCCCAGCATCAGCAAAGCAGGACTCTATTGCTTTACCACACTAAATGTTATAGGAACAGAAGGCTGGGGACATTTCTAAAAGTCCCAAGGCAGAAAAGATTTCTTATGGTCAGATTTCTAGAAGCATTTCTGAAAACAGAAGCACCAAACCCCTGAAGCTTGGGACAGTGAACCCTCCACCCTGGAAACAGAGCTCTACTTTAGCACACAATTAAAAGCTGAATAATGGGCTAGGAAAATGAGCAGATTACAAAAAAAAAGGTTTCTGATCAATGGAAATTATATTGGTGACAAGATAACTAAGAAGACAATAACAAAGTCCAAGCTCCTACATCCAAAGTCTCCAAGAAAAATAATAATTGAGTTCAGGCCATGGAAGAGTTCAAAAGGGATTTTGAAAATCAAGCAATAGAGATAGAAGAAAAATTAGGAAAAGAACTTAGAGAGGTGCAAAAGGAAATACAAAAAGCTAATGAGGAGAAGAATGCCTTAAAAACAAAATTGGTCAAATGGGAAAGGAGGTATTGTTAAGAGAAGTCAATTCTCTGAGAGCCTCTGAGAGCTGTGGATCATAGCATCTGAAGGAGTTGCAAAGCAACCTTTACTAATACAGGTGTTGTGGACTGGGAATGAGATAAATTGGAGGCAGAGGGAAGAAGAGAGAAGTGAGACAATGCAACAGCCTCTCAGTCAGAGAGGTCAGAGAACAGCAACTGCCTCTCAGTCTCCTTTGTATCATCCTCTCACAAGAAGAGATCCATTTTGGGTTGGATCTCCAGCAGCCACTGTCAGGTGGCTCCCGTGTATTCCAACAGCTCCCGGTTGGTCCAACATATGGCGCCCAATGTGGGGCAAGAATTGCAAGAAGAACCAGAGCTATTCATGAGAAGGATCCTTCCAGAGTTAAGGAAGAAGAGCCCCGGTAAGACTTTTTTAGTCACATCAAAGGGCTGAGCCAGGACACTGATGAAAGACTTAAATGCCTGTTTTGACTACAATCCTCTTCTCCATTTGAAAGTTTGCTTGATCAAGGCAACACTTGCTATAACCATCCAGAAATGATAGTGCTGCTTGCATTCCTTAGTGTGCAGACTATGCTGTGTGTGTGTGTGTGTGTGTGTAATGACAGCAAAAACAACAACAACAACAAAAAAAAAAAACACAGGGAATTATTAAGGGACAGGTCAATTTTCTGAGAGCCTCTACAGCTGTGTAATGCTCACAAAGGAAAAGAAACACATCAAGTAAAGTGGAGCCAGAGTAAGGATAACATAAGATCTAACAACTTCTACATTATAAAATTGCAGAACTATGTAATATTCTAGAGAGCAATAGATCTAGGATTGAAATAAAAAATTACCTGTCTAGTGAAACTGAATATAATCTTTCAGAGGAAAAGGTGGATGTTCAATGAAATAGAGGGTTTTCAAACATTTTGTGATGAAAAGACACATGCTGAATGAAAAATTTGATTTTCCAATACAGGGCTCTGGAAAAGCACAAGGAGATAATCAGGAAAGTGATAATAAGGGACTTCATAAAATTTATGTGTTTACATTCCTATATGGAAGGTTGATACTTGTAACTCATTAAAACTTTCTAATTATTATGGCAGTTTGAAAAAATATATATAAATAGAGGGTATAGCTGTGAACTAAATGTGAAAGGATAATATTGAAAAAATGATGAAATTAAGGGGAGGGAGAGAGGAATGTACTAGGAGAAAGAAAAGGAAGAAGTAGAATAGTTTCAATTATCTGCCATATAAAAGAGGAAAGAAAAGTGTTTATGTGAAGGAGAAGGGGAAGAAAGAATGATTGAGTGAACCTTATTCTCATCAGAATTATCTCAAAGAGGAAATAATATACATATTCAATATGGGTATCTTACCTATCTCACCCTATAGGATAATGAAAGGAAATGGGATATAGGAAGGGAGGTGGTTGATAAGGGAGAGAGCATATTTGAGAGAGAGAGGTCAGTAACAAAACACTTAAGGATGAGCAGGGTGAAAGGAGAGAGAGAGAGAATAGAATAAATGGGGAGATATAATTAGCAATAGTAATTTAAAAAAGAATTTTAAAGCAAGTTTGTCTGATAAGGCTTTATTTTTCAAACATAGAGGGAACTGAGTCAAATTTATAAAAAGTAAGAGCCAAACCCCAGTTGATAAATTATCAAAAGATATGATCTATCTCCAGGGAAGTATTAATTTCTTTGATCTAACAATACCACTATTAGACATGAATACTAAAATATTTTTAAAAGGGAGGAAATAAAAAGAAAAGGACCCATATATACAAAAATGTAACAACTGTCTTCTCAGGATAAAGAACCAGAAATTAGGGGACACCCACCAATTGGGGAATGGCTGAATAAATTATGATGCATGACTGTTATAGAATATTGTTGTTCTATGGGAAATGATGAGCAGAATGCTTTTGGGGGGAAAAAAACTGGAAAGTCCTCCATGAACTCAAGCAAAGTAAAATGTACTGTATATAAAGTAATAGCAATGTTCTGGGATGACTAGCTGTAAATGACTTTGCTATTCTCAGCAGTACTATGATCTACAACTACTCTGAAGGACTTAATAAAAAATCCTATCCATATCCAGAGAAGAAACTGATTGTATCTAATATAGATTGAATCATATTCTCTCTCTCTCTCTCTCTCTCTCTCTCTCTCTCTCCCTCTTCTAACTTTAATTTTCTTGAGATTTCTTTTTTATTTGGGTGGGTGGTCTATGTTTTTTTTCACAACATGACTTTTATGGAAATGTTTTGCATAACTTTGTGTGTGATTTTTTTTAATGGGGACTGGCAGGGATAAGGGACAGAATCTGCAACTCAAAAGTTTAAAAATGTTTTAAATGTAATTAGGGAAAATATTACATTAACAAATAAGAAATAGAAAAAAAGAGCATCTCCCCTCATCCAACCATTTGAATTCCGCTTCTTATTATCTTTTCACTTCCTATTTATTCACACCTGAGAACTTCCAGATTCCCCCACCTTCTTTACTTGTTAAAACCTATCTTATTTAAAAGGATAGCTCCTTTTTTCATTAAACTTTCCCCCTTTATTTACTACCCTCTACTCCCAAGTAGGGAGTCATTTCCTCTTTATCAGACCTTAAGTAAGATACTTACCTTCTCTGGACCTCAATTTTCTCATCTATAAGGTGAAGAGTTTGAACCAAATGGTCTCTGAGGTCACTTCTATTTTTAAAACTATAATTTTACAGTAAAATATGCTCTTATTAGTCAATTAAGATATTTTAATTTGTATGATATATAGCAATGTCCTTTTCTTATCTCTCCTAATATAAATATCTTAAGTCTGAGACTGTCTCTGCCAGGACTTAGCACAGCCTATAATAGGCAATTAAAAATTGCTGAATGGACTAATAATAATAATAATACACATTTAAATAGCTTATAAGGTTTGCAAAGTTCTTACATATACTAGCTCATTGGATGCTTACAACAATTCTGTAAAACAGCTACCATTATTATTCCCATTTTGCACATGAAGAAATTGAATCTCAGAAAAGTTAAATTTCTTGTCTGGAGTCATACAACTACTGAGTATTAGAAGGATTTGAAGCTAGTTCTTCCAGACTCTAACTTGAGCACTCGTTTCCCTATGCTACACCCCATTTATCATTATTCATTTACAATAAAATGAATGCATGAATGAATGCATGCATGAATGAATGAATGAATAATACTTTACCAAAAAGAACAACAAACTTAGAAAGCAGTAGAGAAGATAAAATCACCAATTGAATATTATCAGTTTAATTACTATCAATTTAAAATTATCTGTTTATTAGTGTAACAATTTTATTGGTAAAAGAAATGAACCATGATTTAATTAGGCTTTTAGAAATCTCACTTTCTCTCTTTGAAAGAAAAAAATATCATATTTGTAAGAGAACACTTTTTAAGCCTATGTATATATTAGTCACAATGAAGCTATGTCTAGAGAATCCTACTCCACTTTTTAAAAATAAAACAATTAGGAGACTCAGGAATAGAAGAACTATGTAGCAAGTGTTTACTATCTTCCAGCCTGCAAATACAGAGAAATCACAATTGCAAATATCAATGATGAATTTTTTGCCACATCATATTCTGTGCAAGTAACCTGAGTCTGATACCATGGCCCCTCAGGTACCTCTAATTTATACACTTTTCATTTTAAAATATGTCCTTAGAGTTCTTTTTTTGTCATTGAATAAGCCTTCCATGTCTCTTGAGGACCAAGCATTGAATGCTTGTTTTTCCAAAGTATCTCTCCCTCCTTCAGAACACATAGAACAGTCAGAGGGTTAATTGAAATGAGAATCATTTGTGCACAGGAGACTAAGTTTGCAAGTAAGGCAATCCATAGGCCACAGGGTTTCCATACATGCACGTATATGTGGAGGAGGGGAGAAAAGCATATTGATAGACATTTTTATTTTTAAATTGCTATTATTAATAATGTTCTGGTCTTATTCATTTATTCAGCACTTTTTATTGTAAATATTTTAAAAGCCTTAACAAGACAAAGACAATGGAACCTAATGCTTGACTCTTAATATATTTTATCTGCATAAATTAATATTATTATATTGGTAACACATATAGCTTTAGGGCTAAAGAAAATGTGCACTGATTGTAGGGCACAGAGCCATCTGTTCTACCTCTGCAAGCATTTGCTTTGTGGAAAAAATTCATGGTATGAAAAAAGGAAGCTATAAGAAGTGTCCAGAGCCCTGTTAGGTACCTAAGTGTTTTTGGATAGAAATTTTTGCTTCATTAATGTATCGTAGAATGTCAAATCTGACCTTCAATTGGGTTCATTCAAAGTGATATCTAGTTCACAAATGCAAATCAGCCTTCTTCCTTTTGAGTTCTGGGGCTAATAGTCTAAATGCAATGATCTGCCCCAGCTAGAGTATATTAATAATAAGGATGATGATGATTATATAAGACTTTAAGTTTTGTAAAGCACTTTACATATGTTATCTTATTAGTTCTTTACAACAATCCTATAAGGTTGATGCTTTTATTATACACATTTTGCAGATTAGGAAACTGAGACTAGGAGCAAGTAATTGGCTTATCTAAGTTTACACAGTTAATATCTAAGATAGGATTTAAATTCAAGTCTTCCTGATTCCAGATCCTTTACTAGATCTACTTCTCTACCTAGCAATTTTGGGTTGGGTTGGCTAAAACTGCTTTTAGCTTCCACTTTCTTTTTCTGACTGTCATTTTCTTTTTTTTTTTTCCTGAGAACTTCCTTTGATTCTTTATCACAGCTTAGAAGTGTCCTAAAATCTTTGAAGTCTATACTAGCAGAATATAGACTTTTACAACTTCTACCAAGCCAAAGCAGCTTCAGATTAAGTTCCTATAGCAAAGTTAGATTGTTGTTCAGTTGTTTTTCAGCTGATGTCCAACATTTTGTGACCCATTTGAGGTTTTCTTGGTAGAGATACTGGAGTAGTTTGTGGTGATCTTTTTCTTCTCAAAAACGCAGCCAGGTGATAAAAGTTCAGATCTTTTATTATCTTCAATATAGCGTCTTCCTCTCTAGAACTCTCCGACTGGCCCATTGGCCTATTTATGCTCCTTCCAGAGAGAGGGATTATGGGTAGTTCTACTTAGTACCTTGTTTCAGGTTCTGCCCAAAACATCTTCTTGTAAGATTAGATCAACTCTAATTAGTTAGCAGTTAGTAAGGATTCCAACATCTCCCCCTTTCTTTTGTTTTAAAACATAGGGGGTTTCTGAGGGGATACACATAAATCCATCAATATGGGCCAGAACTTTGTAACAGATATACATGGTATACATAAATCCATCAATATGGGAGGCATTATACATAATTTACATAAGTACATAGCAATATAACACAGGCTAGTAGTAATGTAACAACATGAATCAACCTAAAAATTTACACATGTCCATAAGTCCTAGAAACAGTCCAATAGGATTCCATTGTCCTTAGTTCATGTGCCAGGAATCCAATAGTTCCTGTAAGCCCTGAAGTACTGCAAAAGTCTCATCAACAATTTTTCATCTCAGGGAACCCAATGATTCTTGCTGGTTTTTCAAGAAGTAAAACAGTTTCATCTTGTGTTAGGAAATCCAATGATTCCTGAAGCTTTTAAAAGTCTTTTTAACAGTTTCATAGTCAGCCATCTGATTCTTTCTCCATCTGTGGAAATATAAGCAGATCCTCTTCCCCAAGCAGTTAATCTAATTCCCTTCTATTTACCAAATTTGGGATTTCTCCTCATCACCTGGTAATTACATTGGAGTCGTTTGCATTGGATATTGTCTTGTTGTCTTAAAAGGCCTGTATTCTTCCCAACTGTAATCCTGATTGCTTTTCTGTTGTTGATGACATCAGAATCCTGAATTTCTAAAGTCTCTCTGGGTGTAACCTCAGCTGCTATCATGCCCCACCTGTCCTTTGATTGATACTTTAGAGCTGGGCCCTGCCTCTCATTCCTCTGGGTCAATATACATTTAGAGGCCCAGTGAAAGCCTCCGTTACATTTTGGACATGGGGTTTTGGGTTTTCTCTCACCCTGTCTTCTCACTCTATCTCCATATCTACAATGAGCTCTCAAATGTCCAATTTTTCCGCACTGAAAACATCGACGAGTTTCTCTAGAATTCCTCTGCCAAGAAGGACCTTGTCTTTCCATGTTCATCATAGTCTGGGCATAATAAGCATTTGTGCCCACTGTGGCACAGCGTCTTATGATTTCTTCTAAAGGAGCATCTTTGTCTAGCCCCCATATAATTCTTTTGCAAACCTCATTGGCATTTTCCTTAGCCAAATGTTTAGTCATTATTTCTGTTGCTGCATTGTCTCCAATGGTTCTTATTATAGCTGTTTGTAAACGTCCCACAAAATCTGCAAAAGGTTCATTGGGACCTTGCTCTATTTTTGTGAAAGCATTATTTCCATCTTTCTGTCCAGGGAGAGAATTCCAAGCTTTTATTGCAGCCTTAGAAATTTGCTCATACACTGTTATGGGATAATAAATCTGTTCTGAACTCTCTGCATCTAAATATCTGTCCCATCTTAGCTGAAATTCTACTTTAACTCTTCTAACAAAATTTCTTTGTTGCACTCACCCTAATTTCTGGGTTGAAGTCTTTTCCACTGGATCAGGATCAGAGGCTTTTCCACTTGAATCAGGATCGTAGCTTTTCCACTGAAATCCACTGAGGGGTCTGTCAGTCCCACGTTCAGGGCGCCAAAATGTGGTGAGCTTTTTCTTCTCAAAACACTGCCAGGTGATAAAAGTTCAGATCTTTTATTATCTTCAATATAGCCCGGTTAGCTTAGAGGCCTATCTCTCTGCTTGGTTCCAAGAGCTCTCTCCAAATGTCTTTAAATCCAAAGGTCTGGTCCTTCAGCCTCTGCCTCTGCTTTCTTCAGCCTCCAGCCAGCTCCAGTCTTCATGTAATTCCGGTGAAATCTCGACTTGTAGCGTCTTCCTCTCCAGCCCTCTCCAACTGGCCCATTGGCCTATTTATGCTCCTTCCAGAGAGAGGGATTATGGGTAGTTCTACTTAGTACCTTGTTTCAGGTTCTGCCCAAAACATCTTCTTGTAAGATTAGATCAACTCTAATTAGTTAGCAGTTAGTAAGGATTCCAACAGTAGTTTGTCATTTCCTTTTCCAGCTCATTTTACAGATAATGAAACTGAGGCGAAGAAGTTCTTAAATAACTTGTACAGGGTCACACAGCTAGTGTCTGAGGCCAGATTTGAACTCAGGAAGGTGAGTCTTCTTAATTCCAGGCCCAGGTGCTCTATCCATTGTGTTATCTAGATGCAATAAAGTTGGATTAACAGTGTCTAAAACATTGTGTTCAACTTCAGGGCAAAGACAAGCTTTAGATGAGAGAGAATGCAATCTAATAAGGGTGCTATAATACATACAGAATTATTCTTTTTTATTAAAGCTTTTTATTTTCAAAACATATGCATGGATAATATTTCAACATTAACCCTTGCAAAACTTTGTGTTCCAGTTTTCCCCCTTTCTCCCATCCCTCTCCCCTGGATGGTAAGTAATCCAATATATGTTAAACATGGTAAAATATATGTTAAATCTAATATATGCATACATATTTATAAAGTTATCTTGCTACACAAGAAAAATCAGATCAAAAAGAAAAAAATGAGAAAGAAAATAAAATGCATGCAAATAACAACAAAAAGAGTGAAAATTCTGTTTCAATCCACCCTCAGTTCCCACATTTCTCTCTCTAGGTGCAGGTGGTTTTTTCACCACAAGACCATTGGAATTGGATTGAATAATCTCATTGTTGAAAAGAATCACATCCAGCAGAATTGATCAGCATATAATCTTTTTTTTTAATTTTTATTTAATAATTACTTTATATTGACACTCGTTTCTGTTCCAATTTTTTTTCCCTCCCTCCCTCCACCCCCTCCCCTAGATGGCAAGCAGTCCTTTATATGTTGGATATGTTGCAGTATATCCTAGATACAATATATGTTTGCAGAACCGAACAGTTCTCTTGTTGCATAGGGAGAATTGGATTCAGAAGGTATAAATAACCCGGGAAGAACAACAAAAATGCAGATAGTTCACATTCGTTTCCCAGTGTTCTTTCTTTGGGTGTAGCTGCTTTTGTCCGTCATTTATCAATTGAAACTCAGGTCTCTTTGTCAAAGAAATCCCCTTCCATCAAAATATGTCCTCATACAATATCGTTGTCGAAGTGTATAATGATCTCCTGGTTCTGCTCATTTCACTTAGCATCAGTTCATGTAAGTCTCGCCAGTCCTCTCTGTATTCATCCTGCTGGTCATTTCTTACAGAACAATAATATTCCATAACATTCATATACCATAATTTACCCAGCCATTCTCCAATTGATGGGCATCCATTCATTTTCCAGTTTCTAGCCACTACAAACAGGGCTGCTACAAACATTTTGGCACATACAGGTCCCTTTCCCTTCTTTAGTATTTCTTTGGGATATAAGCCCAATAGAAACACTGATCAGCATATAATCTTGCTGTTGCAATGTACAATGATCTGCTGATCATCAGATTTATTCTTTAGTATTTAAATGGGCCTGAGAACTCATCCTTCTTGGTATATATCCAGAGTGGAGAATTAATAACAACTCCTACATGCTATCTCATCTAATATTCCAAGTTCAATTCTTCCCATAAATCCTCCACAGAAAGTCCATGAAGCATCCTTCACTCTTGGGCCTTCATTCAGATCTTTTCATATTATGTTAGGGACACATAGGCTTTATACCTGTGTGAACTTACTTTTGTTATAGGACTGGAGCCTGTCTCTTTCTGGCCATGTACATTTTGAAGAATATCTTTTGGTACCATTTTTTTTTAATGCAAATAGCCTGAGTTTTATAGCATGACCCATTAGTTATCTCTAATTTCTACCTAATAACATGTTGAAACCAATTACACCTGCTCTCCTATGGATTCTCGTGTGTGTGTGTGTGTGTGTGTGTGTGTGTGTGTGTGTGTGTATGTATCATGGACTCCTCTGGCAATCTAACAAAACCTATGAATTTCTCAGAAAATGTCTTTAAAATACATAAAATAAGCAAGGAAACTAATTATATTGAAGTATTTTTTCAGATGTTATTTATTCTTCCTTCATTTTTGAGGACCAATGTTATCATAAAGTGATATCTTGACTTGCCTCTTAATTGAATTTAAGTGAAACAGACACTGACAAAGTTGTCTCACTCTCTCTTCCAGAATCTTTAAAAACTGATGATGGCTTGGTATGCAGTGGAACATCTTCAAAGTCTAATCAAGTTCTAAGTGAAGGCTTTGGCTGCCTTCATGAGCCATTGAAACAAATTGTTTACATCTGTCTCTTTCATCTGAGAAGTCTCCACATACTTAGGGTAGACATCCCTCTACCTCACTAAACAGTTTGAGACCTATGAGATATCTTCCAACTGGTTTAGCCTGTTAGCCAAGAGGGTTTTAGAAGGGTATAGCTGCTATGTATGCTACAGCTTCTTGGAGCCACAGGTGAGAATTGGGTTACAGGTGGACCCCAAAGGTGATTGAGCAGCTCTGCAAAGGGCTTGATAAGCCTTCACACTAGAGGTACTAGTTCTCCCTGAATATTCCTTAAACCTTTTCAAATATTATTTTTAAAATGATCAGAAACCAAGTTAACAACACTTGCTATATATAGAGCTCTACTTTGTCCTTTGGACAAATTACATTTTTAATTCTTCATATATTATGGCATAAATCACAAAAGGCTATTGCCTTTTGTGATTTATGCCATATTATAACAAAAGGAGAATATGTGGTTAAAAGAAGCTTGGGTTCATTAAAAATGATTTTTTTGGTTTCCTAGATATAATTCATCTTTATTCTTTGTCAGTCCTGAGCTCCCCTCATTATCTATTTTCAATGTCTGACAAAGGTTTATCTAGATCTAAATATTTAAATGGATCAACTCAGTGGGCAATTTATCTAACTGTGTATTATAATATGGTCACTAGGAATTTCTTTTCTATTTAGTTTTTCTTTTGTGGATTGTTAGACCAAACTCTTTTAAGTGGTTTCCAAAATCCATCAGGGGATTAGATTGAACTCGCTAATAAGCAGTCTGTTCCCCCAATTTTGTTCTTCAAGCAGAGAATGAACAAATTCTTGAACTTATTATAATAAGAATTTTTTCAAAAATGGATAAGATGAGATGAATGTTAAGATCTCTTCTGATTCTAAAATTCTATCTTTTTTTATTCTGGTTTTAAGTTTCATTGTAAAAGCATTATAGTGCTTTTCCAGGGCTTGATACACTTAGTAGAACATCATGAAGAAATCAGGGACTCAGGGATGTCTAGTCATAACTACTATTTATACCCTGTGTTAGAAATCATTCATTATTGTAGCAATTAACATGTACCTTCTTTTTTATGCTTGATATTAATCATCAGAGTCATCAAATTAAGCTACCTCTGGTATTAAATTTTCAAGAATTTATTTACAATTTAAATTTTTAAGGGAGATACCTTGTTGGAAGAAAGTCTCTTTTTATAATTTGCTGTACTTTGTGAAATGTTATTAGAATTAATGCATAATAAATACAATGGGATATTGTATATATTGTATTATCTGAATTTTTTACTCTATCATGTGATATATTCTGTTGTAGATATTCCTTGCAAAAACATATCATTATATAGGTGTAACATGTTTATGTATATATACATATACACACATGATATGTATATAAATATATACTTACATATTCATTTGTATATGTACATTATGCACATACATATAGAGTGAGGTTGTATTTGAGATAGATATACATTATATATGTATATATACATACATATATAATAAACATATATGTAATTTAATATATCTTTGATAGATTTATATCCTTGACATTGATTATCAAGGATACCCCTCATTCTATGTGTATATATGCATATATATATAAATTATATATAAAATTTTTGCAAGTTCTGTTCTATGACAGGCCATACCTTTTAGTCACATGACAGACTGAAAGATATATATGTATATACTTATATACATACATACATACACATATACATAAATGTATATAAATTTGAATATATGTATGTGTCTATATATGTACATGTATGTATACTATATATTTATATATATACATACAATAGATATGTGTGTGTGTGTGTGTGTGTGTATTATCAAGGATACCTCACACCCATAAAGGTTTTCATAGAAATGAGAAAGTTAGTGTATGATTCAGTAGTTTTTGATGCTTTGATTGACTCTAATGGGCAATACTACATTCTCTTTTTTATCCTCCTAGTCTTTTAGTATCTTCTCTTCTTTCAGATAAGAGAAATAATCCCTCATTTTTTTTCAAAACTGTGGCACCTCTAGCACAAAGCCAGCTCAGTGGCACAGTGGACAGAGTTCTGGTCCTGGAGTCAGGCAGACTTGACTTTAAACTGTAACCTCTGTCTAACTGTGGAGATCCTAGACAAGTCATTTAAACTCTATCTGCCTCAGTTTGGATTGGATGGAATCATTATTGTAAAGCACTTTGTACAATGCCTGACATCATATAGTAAGTACTTAATAAATGATTGTTTCCTTTGCATACTGTCTTCCCCTTCCTCCATAGTTGGTCAGACTTTTCTATCTTTGTTTTCTTTAATTCTATTTCTACTTCCTTGGACAGTGTTTTGATATTACAATTTAAATGTGGTTGTGTCACTATTGGTGATGGGGAAAAAAGTCTGTTAAAGAAACTTTGATATATTTCTTTTCCATTTTCTTCTGGTTTTCCTCCTTTTGTATTGTCTTTAAAGGCTCTTAGGATAATTTGCTTTACCTTAGTCTAATGACATAGTTTTTTTCCCTCAACAAACTCCATATTTTCCCTTTTGCTGCTTTCTGTTGTTTTATGAGTTGACACTTCTCAAATCTTCCACCATGTTCCTCCAATAACTTTTGCAAATGCATTTATAGTCTAAATTAGTTTTGCCTTTGGCTACTATTGCTCTTTTCTTGGCAAAGAAGTCAAATATTTTCTGGCTGAGACAGTTTTTAGTATCTTTGGGGATTTTTATTATGACTATTGCTTTAAATTGGTTAAACTATTGTAAGAAATGAAGCATGACAATACCTGTTCCTTTATCCATTTTCTCTTTGTTTCAGTAGCTTCATTGAACAGATCAGGTTCAGAACTATTTCAATTGCATACCACATCTTTCTCTCCACTTTATTCTTTTTGCTAATTTATTACAGATTTTATTCTTTATTCCAATAAGTAAATGGTCTGATTATACATAGGCTTCTGATTAGAAAATAACTCCCATATTGGTAATGATTCATTCCCATCTGGCAGAATATAGGCTGTTTCATATGTACATGTATGTGTCTTATGTTACTACTTATCACTCACCATAAGACTCTCTAACTACTCTTACTTGGAGATATAGTGAATAGAGTGCTGAACATGAAGTCAGAAAGACCTGTATTCAAATCTGGCCACTTTTCTGTGTGTCCCTTGGCAAGTGACTTAATTCTGTCTGCCTTAGCTGCCTCATCTTTGTAGCAGGATAATCATAAAACTCTATCTCCCCAAGGTTATTATGAAGATAAATAATATCTACAAAGTATTTCTCATACCTTAAATTACCATACAAGTGCTAGATATTTTATTCATTAAATTAGTTTTTAGAAATATAGTTTCTGTATATTTGATAAATCTTGGTATTCTTTTATTTGTTCTTTTCCAAAATACTTTCAGCTATGAGCTACTTCTACATTAAAATTACAAATATTAAAATTTGTGTTGTATTTATTTGAGGGAAAATGGAGTCTTATCACCTTTACAAAATTTCTCAAACTCCTTATTCTCTACAACAAATATTGATGCATTTGTCACAGTTATCTTCAGAGTTGTCTATTTTTTAAAATAATTCTCATCATGAGCATCACAGATTTTTATGATAAAGTGTAGCACAAAATTATGGTTTTGGCCAATCATTTTTAATTTGTGTCAAACTCTTTGTGCCTCTATTTGGAGCTTTTTTCCTTTTGCAAAGATAGTAGAGTAATTTGCCATTTCCTTCTGCAATCATTTTACAGATGAGGAAACAGAGGACAACAGGGTCAAGGGACTTGCCTAGGGTCACACAGCTAGCAAGTATCTGAGACCAGATTTGAATATGTGAAGATGAGTCTTCTTCCTGACTCCAAGGCCAGTGCTCTAATTACCACATCATCTAACTTGCCTGCACTATCTCCACCAAATGGAATTTGTTGTTATTTTGATCACGTGATGAAAAACAATTTTTGCCAACTCTTTCCAATTAGAATATATAGGTTAATTCTAAGTTGTTGGGGTTTTTTTTGTTTCATTAATAGAACAGCAATATTTATACTATTAAATTCCTCTAATAACATGTTGACTCTTTGTTGTTGAATAGAAACATCATCTTTAGAGCACCAATACTTCATGTTCTTAGTCTAAAAATGATTTTATAACAGCCTAAGTACATCTTAATGTAAAATAATAAAAAAGAGAATATAAAATGTATATAAGAACAGTATTAAATGCTATTCAAAAAAGATCATTTTTGTCTGGAAAGTCATGGATAACTCTTAGAGGAGGTAACATTTTTAATGGTCCTTGAAAAGGCTTGGTTTTCAATAGGCTCAAAAGGAGAGAGAAAACAGAGAAGAGCATATAAGCAAAGATCCAGAAACAGTGAAGCACTCCACCTGACTGAGAACTGTAAAAACAATGAGGCTGAATCATCTCTTGAGCAAGAATATTTCAAAAATCTTCAGTATCTCTGAGTCAAGTAGGGATATTAGGGAGACACTGATTTTTTCCTTTCTGTATCTCCCTTCTTCAACATTCTACCTTCATTTCAAATATAAATCCTACTTAGATCCTTTACCATCTCAGATCATAAACAGTGAAAATATTCTCCATGGCCATATCCCCCATTAAAATGCCTTTCATTTCAAATTCCAAGCATGCATATATGTGTTTATACATTTTCCTGCCCTTATATTATAATATATGCCATACTAGGAAATTATTTTATGTAGTAAGCATTTAGCTATGTTTTTTTTTTTTGGACAGCTGTTCTGAAGGTCTACATGACAATTTAGGCAAAGAAAGGAAGCAGAAAACCACATCCATTTTTAACTTTTAGGGGAATATGGGTCAGCTGAAGGTCATTTTATAAACTGAAATCCTTCTTAGCCACCACAGTTTAAGAGTAGTGGTGAAATGAGATTGTGTGATCTTTGATCATAAATCTAGAGCTGAAAAAAGATCTGGGTTTTTTGTAGTCCATCCCTCTCATTTTATGGATGAGAAAATTGAAGTCCAAGGAGGTACAATGTGTTACTCAAAATCACATCATGAGAAATGATATTTAAGCCCAGGTCGTCTTATGTCAGAGTCAATGTTCTTGCTCTCATGACCCAAGAAAAGCATTTTTTTCCAGTTGACTAAACTTAATACTTGGCACTAAAGTATTACAAAGAGAATAGTACTCACTGAATGAATTACATGCCATTTCCATGATCATTTCTCCTGAAATTTCTTATTATATCTGGTCAGTCTTAGTCATCTAAGTCCTGAATGTTCCTGAGAGCTTTTTGAAACTGGATAAAATTTTGTTTACTATGTTTAATTGACAGTGGTTTATGCAATTTCACTACCTAGTCAGGCAAGGTAGCCTGACTACCAATATTTACAATAAATGTAAAGCGCTTATTAAAAGCTTACCATGTGCAAAACATTGTGCTAAGCAGTCAGACAAATATAAAAGCAGGACAACTCCTGCTATCAAGGAGCTCACATTTTTTTCCCCCCAAGGGGAGTTAGTATAGTTAGAAGGCTTCAGGAACAAGACTTAGTGGTTTATTATTATTCTTGAAAAGATCATAGAATCTCATGAAAAGAATGCTGGATGGGGAATCAGATCTCTTCAGCTATGGTCCTTGAAAAGGCTTGGTTTTCAGTAGGCTCAAAAGGAGTGAGAAAACAGAGAAGAGCATATAAGCAAAGCTCCAGAAACAGTGAAGCACTCCACCTGGCTATGCTGCTACTTAGAAGGTGACTATAGACAATTGGTCTCTCTTGTCTACAGTTATCTCAGCTATAAAATTAAGTGATTTTGCTAGGTCCAGGGTTCCTATACTTTGTCAGTCCATAGTTTTTGGATTTTGATAAATCCTTCTTGTACTCTTTATTCAATATAAAAAAGGAATAAATTTTATAGTTTACTTTGCAAAAGCATATAAGAAATAAAGATTAATTTTATAAAGAAAAACTTTGATCATAATAACATCATAAAACTTTCAATTGTTATAAATTTAGAAGTAGTTAGGTAGCACAATGGATAGAGCACCAGGCCTGGATTCAGGTAGACCTGAATTTAAATTCAGCCTTAGATGCTGATTAACTGTGTGACTTTGGGAAATCACTTAATCTTTGACACCCTTAATGTCCATATCTGTAAAATGGGAATAATAATAGCACATATCTGCCAGAATTATTGTGAGGATCAATTGATATACTATTTTTAAAGTGTTTTGCAAACCTTAATTATAAATGCTATATACTATTATTGCTATTGTTATCAATTTATCCCATCCATACATATGGTTTTTTCCACTGACCCTACTACTTCTAAAATATTCTCTATACTCTCAGAACCTATCCACACTTAAATTCAACTTGCATCATTTCCTATGGAATCATGGTCCTCTTTGAGAATAAAAGACAAAACAACAACTACATACCCTCTCAACAAGCTTTTCAGATCCCATTAGGATATCTTTATATCAGATCAAGAACCCCTGAAGTAGGTAATTTTTAGTTGTGATGCTCTATGATTACAGGACACTTTTAAACAAGTGATACTCAGTAAATACTTTCATGCCCCTCTAAAAATATATACTACAAAGTAATTTTCCAAGCCACCTCTTGATGCTGCTGCTGAAGAATTATACAAGGAGTTCCTCTGAGCGCCAAGGTCAGAAAGCATCCTGTGCAAAGTCAAAGAAACATGGACTATGTTTTGTCAGCATCTGTAGCTCTTCAGTGACATTTGGATAGCACAACTCATTTTTCTTTTCTTCGATGAATCAGGCCCTTAGGGTCATTCTCCTAGGTGTCATGTCACATGATGATATGAAGCATAAGAAAGATTTTGTCAGTTTAACCAGAATGTGCAGGAAAAATGCAATCATCCTTCCATTCCAGTCATTCTGAATCTTCTCACAGCATCAAAGGGAAGCTCAGAGACACAGTGCTGGCAGCTCCTTCCCCCACCCTCTGACAGTGTGGGATACCTCACTCAGATGAATAATACATGCAGTAGCAAGGAACACAATTTTAAAAGAATCTGGCATTTATAAAGCAGCTTTACTGGTGGGAAAAGTAAAGGCTTTGAACATTCTGTCAACTTGAAAAGAGATTCTGTGTCACCCTAGCAGGTCACAAAAGCCATCTGATCAACTGCCACTTGATGGAAGCATTTATTAAAGCCAGGAGAAAGGCAATATCAGTTTGAGAAATGGAAAAAAGGAGGGTAGAAAATTTATTTTTTTAAATTTGGGGGTGAGGAGATTCTGTGTTTAAGGGAGAAAATATAATCTTAAAATCTGATTTGGATGATAACTGTCTCATATCCCAAGATGAAAAGAAAACACATTTTTTAGATTGAACCCATTTAAAATAATTTTAATAAGAATTTTTAAATAAGCTGTATTGTGTGTCATATGAGTTACACATAGCATGTGTCTTACACATAAAAACCTTTAATAGACTACCAGGAGCAGCTAAGTGTTGTAGTAAATAGAGTGCCAGGTATTATGGCATCAAAAACATGAGTTCAAATCCAGCTTCACTCACTTAACACTTCTTAGCTGTGTGACAATGGCAAGTCTCTTAACCCCAATTGTCTCCCCACCAAAAAAAAAAAAATAAGAAAATAGAGCTGCAGAAGGAAATGGTAAACCACCCTAGAATCTCTGCCAAGAAAACCCCAAATGGTATCATAAAGTCAGACATAAATGACTGATAAATGACTGAAAAGTAACAAAAGTAAAATTGTTTACTTTACTTTGAATGGATAGTATGTAACATTTAGAATATTGCTTTTCTATAATTTTTTTCCCTTTTTTTCTTTCCTTTTTTTTAAGATTAAATATTTCTATTTTGTCCTGGCTTAAAAATATAATAGCATCTCACAGACCTGATCAATTTGAGAAATGGGAAAAAAGAGGATAGAATTTTTTTTTAATTTGGGGGTGGGGAAATCCTGTGTTTAAGGGAGAAAACATAATCTTAAAATCTGGTTTTAACTGATATAACTGTCATATCCCAAGATGAAAAAATATTTTTTTAGATTAAACAAGTTTACCTGCTTAACCTCTTACATGCATTATTTTGCCCTTTTTTTAGGCTGAGCTTCCTCTCCCTTTTCCTTCATTGGCTTAGCTCCTGGAAGATCAGAACTCCCAAGCTCAAGGGATCTGTTAATCTCACCTTTTCATTAGCAGGTATTCCAAGATGTCCCACTATGCTCAGCTATATATTTCCTTTAAGAGTATTTTCTATAAAGCTCAAAATTTATCATCTCACATGTATAGATCATTTTTATGTTCTATCAAGAAAGAAATAATTGTGTCCCCAAGGAAATCCATCCCTCCCTCTCTTCACACATACACAGCTGGTATACAACTTCCTCTTTTATATGTCTTAAAATCCCTAATTTCACTCATTTACCCTCTTCATTTCTGCCCCATAAGATCTCCAATTTTCCAGGTTCATTTTTCACCTTAGCTTTTCCTAATCCTTCAAGTTGTTGGTGCTCCCTCCCTCCTTAAATGATCATTTATTCATATGATAGCATATATCAGATTCTGCTTCATGTTTCTCTTTGTATCCTCAGAGTCTTTAGCACAATATCTGGCACATAGCAGGCTCTTAATAAACACTTATTCAGTTGAATTGACTCATAAAAAATGCTATTATCGTCTAATGGTTATTAGTTTTAAGTGCTTTTTTCAGTATATTTTAAGCATTTTGCTATTCTAATAGGAAACAACAGATCAAAAATATGAAATAAGAACGGAAATGTATATTTCCTTGATGTGTCTAATAGTATGACAGCAGTCTTTTGGTTTAAAAGTGATCAAATTAGAAAATACCTGGACCTTACTTCTCTTCGACAGGAAATGATCTGATTAGTCTCCTGCAGATAACACTGATCTAGCAAAGAGCAAAGGAAGATCAGGACTTGACCAATGAAGGGATAATAAAAGAACTTATATTAAGTGTTTGAAAATGGAAGGGCAAAGCTACTTTGACAAACATCCCTATAAAGGAGTGGTTTATGTTATTGTTTCATTTAATTTGCTTAAAATAAAGGAAATAAAGCATGAGACTCTTATGAGTAGTACAAAGTCACACCATAGTCATCAACAGAAGTGGATGTATGATGATTCTTTACTGTGCTGTCTGTGGTCAGACAACTCAGATATACATCCTTTCCTTTCTTCCTCACCCCCATCATTAGGGTTGATTTTCCTTCTTTTCACGAAAACAAAACTTTTCCCAAAGGGGATTATTTTTCCCCTTTTGAGAAAATGAAGCAGGATATCAGACTAGCATAGTAACAAAAGCAACAATTAGGGAAAACCTCTTTATAAATTTGTTTTTTTAATTAATTTATTTTATTCTGAACATAAGAAGTAAACAAATATTTACATAACATAGTAGAATAGAAAAAGAAACTCATGGTACATGAAACTACAAATCTATTATGTACAACTTGTAATTCCTTTTAAATATAATAAATATAATTCCTTTTAGATATTAAAAATAACAAAAAAGAAATTTAAACATAATACAGTTGTAATGTAAACTTTTTTATCTTTTTTGTTTCCTTCCCTTTGCTCGCACCTTAGAGATAGCAATCTTTACACACACACACACACACACACACATCACATATATTTATGTACGTTTACATACATTTGTTAATCAGTTATTTTTTTGGATGAAGATAGCATCTCCCTTTATATAAACTTTGTAATTAATTTGAGTATTGATAATAGAATGATATAATCACTCTAAGTTATTCTTAAAACAATATTGCTATTATTACATACAACATTTCTTGGTTCTGCTTATTTCACTTTTCATTATTTCATGCAAGCCTACCCATGGTTTTCTGAGATTATCAAGCTCATCTTTTCTTAAACATAGCAATATTTTATCACAATCATATAACTCAACTTCTCTGACCATTTCCCAATTGATGGGCACCTCTGAAATTTCAAGTTCTTTGCTACTACAAAAAGAGCTGCTATAAATATTTTAGGATATAAAGAATCTTTTTCTTTATAATAATCATGGGAAACAGATCTAGTAATGATAGGCAGTTTAATAACTCTTTGGGCATAATTCCAGATTGCTCTCTACTAACAGTGAATTAGTGTCTCAATTTTTCCACATCCCTTCCAACATTTGTCACTTTCCCCTTCAACCATGTTACCCAATCTGATAGGTATAAAATGATATCTCAAGGTTGTTTTAGTTTACATTTCTCTAATCAATAATGCTTTATAGTATTTTTCATGTAACTATAAATTGTTTTGATTTGTTCATTAGAAAACTGCCTGTTATGCTTTGACCATTTGTCAATTAGGAAATGACTCATAATCTTACAGATTCTTTATATCTTTGAGATCTGAAGTCTTTATCAAAGAATCTGTCTATAAGATATTTTTTTCCTATAACATTCTGCTTTCCTTTTGATCTTGGTTGCATTATTTTATTTGAACTAAATATTTTAAATTTAATGTAGCCAAAATTTAGCATTTTATGCCTATCTTCTATCTCTTGTTTGCCTTGTCATAAGCCTGATAGGTAATATGTTCCATTCTTCAGTTTTTCTTGTAATATCTGCCTTTATATCTAGGTTATATATCCAAGTTGATCTTTGTTGATAAATGCTGTAAGACACTGGGCTATGTTCAGTTTCTCCCAGACTGCTTTCCAGTTTTCCCATTTTTCCAAAACAAAATAATGAATTCTGATGTCAAAAACTTAAACCTTCATACTTGTCAAATAAAAGGGTACTATAAATATTTGCTATTGTAAATTGTGTCTATTTTATTCCACTAATCTACCTTTTTCTTTCTTATACTGTACTAGATAGTTTTGATAATTGCTGCCTTATATTATAGTTTAAGCCTCTTTTCTTTGTGTTTTTATTCATTTCTTTGATTATTCTTGACTTGTTATTCTTCCAAATAAATTTTGTTGTTTTTTTTTTTTTTTATGAAGAAACTGAGAACTAGAGAAATGAAGTGAAGTGACTTGGTCACTTGGTCATAGTCAAACTATGAGTTCTAGTATTGCCAAACATAAAGTTTTGTCTTAGGATTTTATGCTTTTGCTTCCTAGGAAAAAAGTTAATAATTACAGAAGCCTGAGAAATGAAAATTCTCTCCTACTTAGACCCAGGTTTGTGACTACTAACAGGAAGTAGCTTTCTAGAAGCTGTATATTAATCTCTTTCTTCATCTAACTTTTTCTATTTCCTTGCTGAGCAGAACTTCTTACGATACATGATATGGCTTGGATCTTTCCCCTAATTTAGCCTGCATAATGCATTGTTTCAAAAATTTTGGTTAAGGCCCTAAGATTGCCAAATATGATGCTAGACACTGGGGATACAAAGACACAGACAAAAATTTTTCCTGCCCTCAAGGAGTAGAATATAGAATTAGGTAAGAAAATTGTAGATAGTGCTGGAGGTATTATCAAAATGGTGAGAGGTAGATTGTTTTTTCCTTTTGTCATTTTTTAAAGCAGATTGATATGTACAAATAAGAGATTTATTATGGAAATCAGACATCAAGCTAAATCAATTACCTGGAAAATATGGACTTGAATTGTGTGTGGGGGGTGGGGGGGTGGCATTTGTGTTTGCAATGGAAGAAGGCAAAAGCAGGCCAGAACTAGGCAACAAAAGGAAGAAGAATGAGGGAAACAAAGGAATTAAAGAAATTTTTCAATAAGTGGCTAGAAGGAAAAAAATAATGTGTACCGTTTTCACTAACTTCTAGTGAATTAGGAGGTTATAGCCAGAATAGAACTGTGAGATGAAGCATTACTATCTGGAATACAGCTTGAAGCAGATGCATTCCCCTTTCAGTTCTCAATGTGGTCTAACAACACCATTTAATTCTCATCCAATTGATGAACAAATATTGATCAAGCAAGCAATAAATATTTATTAAGTACCTGCTTGTAGAGGGTCACAGACAGTGAAGAAACTCTGGATGAGGTATAAGACCCTTCAGCCCAGAGGGAACCTGCTAACAATGTCTGGCTCAGCTCCAGGACACCAGGCAAAAAACACTTGGGGCATGATGGCAACTATTACATACAGAGAGTCTTTAAGCAAGCTGGTGGGAGAAGGGGATCACAATGAGGGTGAATAGAGCTGTATGCCCCTGGGACTACTGAGACATCCCCTGGAAAGCTAAAACCTGTCCCTGTCCAGCCTATAGACCCCTTGCCTCCGGGCACAATAGGCTTGACCTCCTGAGAGTGCTCACAAAACAGTGTCCATCCATACACTGATTTAGGAAACTGGGGAATGTGTAGCTAATGTCTCAGTCACTGGTCAAAGATTGCAGCAAGTCTGGCATAGGAGGATCAATAGCAGCTGAACTTAGTGCTACCACTTTGGGGTGGAGGTTTGGGGATGGAACAGGGGTTTTTACTCCTTTTGTATTAAAAAAATCCCTATCAATCTATGGGTAAGAGACATCAAGATGCACCTCCAAAAATAAAAGAGAGGGGGAGTGACAGGTAACCCTAGAGAACTTCTAAACTTAACTTTATGTATTTTTTTTTTATTTTTGATGGAGATGCACTGGCTCCAGCAGACAGGTTTTATAACCCACCAGAAGGGCAGTATCCAGTGTGAGCAGCTCCACTATCTTTAGATAATCACCAGGTGATGTGGAGAGACCCAGAAAGTGGTGAATGGAAGGGACCAAATAGGTTAATTGCTTGGGGGAGAGGGTTTGCTTGTATCTCTACAGATAGAAGAGGAACCCAATGGATCTCAACAAGCCATATCCGTCTTCTCCATCAGAGAGAGATAGGAAAGAAAAGACCTAAATGAAGAAGACCCAAGAAACATCACTGACTGTGCCCACCACTGAAAGAGCTTGGCAGTTAACCTTTTGTGTATGACAATTGACTCATGAACATCAAAAGTAATTGTTAATGAAACTGATGCAGGACTTCAAAACCTGCAGGAATTATTGGATTCCCTGACACATGAAGTAATGGACATTAGATTGGTTTTGGACTATATCTTGGCTGCTGAAGGAGTTATATGTGTGGTTATGAATTGATAGTTTTTTTTTAACACCTTCCTTCTGGGACTCATGGAATTCTTTATAGTATTTTGTTTATTCATATTGTTTGTTATGTTTGCTTGTAAGATATTACAACTTCCCTGTGTGATTCCTTCCATGGTGATAGATTTAACCACTGATGTATATCTGCTTCAATTAAAACAAAAGAAAGGGTGAGATGTAGAGGGCTACAGACAGTGGGGGAACTCTGGATGAGGTATAAGACCCTTCAGCCCAGAGGAAACCTGTTGACAATGTCTGGTTTGGTTCCCCATCTCCCCTAAGGGCTCTCGATCTTCCTGAGAAATCAGGGGGCAGTGGCAACCTGTGTTGAGATTGAAGCAGAGTGATACCAGGTGGAAGAGTGATACCAGGTGGCAAACTACGTATAATAGCAAGTTGTTCATGTGGTCCCACATGCACAATATTTACTGGGTGCATGCCCAGTGTTTTATTATTTAAGGGTATGAGGGTATAAAAGGGGGAAAATCCTTGAAATAAATGGATTCCATTTTCCCATCATCCTCAGGAGTCCTGCCTCATCACTTCTTCACTAGGAAGGTATATTTTAATCATCTTGGTGTGGGGGATCTAGAAAGCACAGTATGTTTTGTCACCTCAACTGGGGGCTCTAGGAAGCAGAATATTTTAATCACCCCAACTTGGGAGCTCTAGAAAGCAGGACACAACACCTACTATGTATCAGACACTAGGCTAAGGTGTGGGAACACAATTTAAAAAGGAGGCAAAAGACAATTTCTGCCCACATGGAGCTTCCAATCTAATGGAGAAGACAATATTCAAATGCAAATATGCAAACTAACTATTATGCAGGATATATAAGAAATAATTAACATAGGTAAAGCACTAGAATTAAGAGAACTCAAAAGGCATCCTGTTGTATGTTAGTTGGGACTTAAAAGAAGCCAGAAAAATTAGTACTTAGCATTGAAGAGGGAAAACATTCCAGGCTTGGGGGACAGCCAGAGAAAATACCTAGAGCTAGGAGATGGGCTATTTTGTTTATGGTATACCCAGGAGGCTAACATTATTTGATGGAAGAAAAGTATGTGTGGGAGATTTGGGTTTAAGAAGACTGGAAAGATGGAAGAAGGCTATGTCATGAAGAGTTTTGAATGCCAAAACAAAATATTCTGCATTTAATCATAGAGGAAATAAGAAGTCACTGGATTTTGGGGGGTGTTGGGGGTGAGGTTTGGGACAAAGTAGAACCTATATTTTAAGAAATCATTACAGTGACTAAATGACGAGTGGATTGATATAGGCAGAGATTTGCATAAGGCAGACCTACTGGCAGGCTATTATATGAAGTAAGGAGAGTCTGGTCTAAGGAGGCAGAAGTGTCAGAGGGGAAAAGGGGACATATTTTTAAAAAGTTGCAAAAGTGAAAGCAAACCTTGGCAACAGCCTGGATATGGGGAGGAAGAGATAGTGAGGAATCAAAGATGACTCCTGGTTTGTGAGTCTAAGAGACTGAGGGAATGATGTTACCTTTTAAAGAAATAGGAAAGATAGGAGGGAGATAGCATTTAGAGGAGGGTTAGAGAAAAAAGAATTATTTCAGTTTGGATATGTTTGCTCTAAGATATCTATTGGAAATCCATTTCAAGGCATCTGAAAGTCAGATGGAGATCATTAGAGAGATTGGGGCAGGATAGGTAGATTTGAGTATAACCAACATAGAGATGGTAATTAAATCCATGAAAGCTAATGAGATCTCCAAGTGAAGTAGCATAACAGGAGAAGAGAAGAAGGTCTAAGACAGAGCTCTAAGAGATACCCCTGCTTAAAAGGCATGATCTGGATGAGGGTCCAACAAAAGAGACTGAGAAGAAGCAATCAAATAAGGAGAAGCAGGAGAGAGTGGAGCCCCCAAAACCCAGAGAGATGAGGATATGAAAGAGGGGAGGGTGATCAAAAATGTCAAAACTTCAAGGGGATCAAAGCAAATCAAGATTGAAAAAAAAGGCCATTGGATTTAGCAACTAAGAGATCACTGGTAGCTTTGGAGAGAATAACTTCAATGGAGTGATAAACTTCACTGACAGATTATTAAAGGTTAAGAAAAAAGTGATAAGAGAAAAAAGTAGAGGTACCTATTGAAGTTAAGTTTTTTCCAAGAGTTTAATGACCAAGGAGATAAGAAATGCAGGGCAATAATTAGTAGGGATAGAAGGATCATTTGAGGGGAGATATTGTCATGTTTATGGGCAATAGTAAATGAGTCAGTACAGAGGGAGAGATTGAAAATAAGTGACAGAGTGAGGATAACAAAGGAGACAATTTGTTGGAGGAGATGGCATAGAACAAGGTCATTTGGACAGGCATAGAGATTAGACATGGTAAGGAGTAAAAGTACCTTATCAAGTAAGACAGGAAAGGGGAACATCTGGCCCGCAGGCCACATAAGGCTTGAGAAATCATTTTATCTAGCCCTGCATAGCAACCGCAGGAGATCATGAGCTACAAGCTGGGTACAAACACCTCCCACTGCTTGAGTTCTGTAAGTTGATGCTTTTGGATAATCTGCAAATGATATTATAAATATCCAAATGGCCCTTAACAGAAAAAAAGGATTCCCCACTCCTGTTATAAGATAAAGGTGAAGGAAAAAATAGTAGCAGAAAATATCTGACTGATAAGAGATAAGGAAGAGTTCACAATATTTTTTTTCTTGCAAAATATGAGACAAGGATCTCAGTTGAGAGAGTTAGGGGAGATGAAGTCATAGGAGGTTTAAGGAGGAATAAAAAATTTTGAAAGAGTTGCTGTGAAATGTAGAGTAGTTGAAAAGGCAAGTATAGTAGGATTGCCTAACAGTAGTGAGAATCTATTTGAGGTTGTATAACATAAATTTTAGTAAACTCAGAATAACAGTATGATTTTCTTCTCTTTCACTTAGTAGCACACATACAGGAGCAAGGATGGTAAATGGTGGAAGTGACATAAAGCTGAGATTTGGCAGGGCCTCATGATAAATGTAAATGATAAAGTAGTAAATGATAAAGAGAGGATTCAAGGGAGGAAGACAAACTGTTGAATTACTTCATCAACTGATGAAAAGGATGCAAATATTGATGATCTGCTGATGTTTTAAGCTAGATAATACAAAGGAATTTCACATCATGATTCTTGCACCCAATTGTGTTGAGAGGAACAATTCCATTCCATAGACATTTATTAATACCTAAAAATAGACGTATCAAATTTTGAAGGTCACATAAACAATGCCAAAGATGGCATATCTGTGTTCTTAAAAGAAACAAAATAATACTGAAAAAAGTTAGTGCATTAGAAAAGGTTATAAGAATTCAGAGGTAGGAGAGAAAGTACTAAGCTGTGTGTATATAGTTCTGGTTACAAGGAGGGTGATACTTTTGGAGATAAATTTGGGGAAAAGAGAGCAATGTAACCTGGAATGGCTTTGTGAAAGAGGTGAGATGTGACCTGGGGTTCAAAGGATCACAAAAATTTAAAGTTGGGTAGGACCATAGAGAATATTGAGTTCAATACTTTTGTTTTACAGATGAAGAAACTGACTTTTCCATAGTTAGTAAACATTGAAGGTACCATTCAATCTTAGTTTCAGTGCTCTCTCTCAGGTAGGTAAAGGTAGGAAATAAGATCATTTCAGGATTGGAGGAATCCCAAAACATAGACAAGAGTAAATATGACATTTGTAGGGAGAACTTAACACAAGATTTCAGCTATCCTCTTTCCATCACAAAATACAAGGAGATAATTTCATCTGATGCTATTTCAATTAATGCAGTCAAGAATTGCATTAGCTCTTTTAGCAGTCATCTCACACTTTTGGCTCATGTTAAACTTGTGGTGAGCTAAAATAGCCAGATCATTTTCCTGAGAACTCCTGCCACGTCAGATCTCCCTAGTCTATAAGCTTGATTTTTTAAAAAAACCTAAAATTCAGCACTTCACATTATAGCTGCTCTCTATTTCATTCCATTGCTTTCAGACCCAGTTTCAGTCTATTGAGATAAATTTTGAATCTTGATTTTTATCATCTCTTGCATTAGCATTCCTTCCCTACTTTTTGTCATCAGCAGATTTAATACATTTTCTGTTTGTTACTTTAAGTCATTGATAAAATGTTGAATGAGGGAGAGCCAAGGACAAAGCCCTTGTTGAAGTGGCCAAATATTAGCTTTACATCAGGAGAAAAGGTTTCAGGTTCACATAAGGTTTCAAGCAGCTCTTATTCACTCCTACTGGCAACCAGTAGATGGAAGCAGCAACAAAAAAGTATCTTCTTTCAATAAGTAATCAGGGAAGGGGGGGTGCAGGGAGATGAATAATATGAGTTTGCTAACCTGCTCCAACTGTGATATTGGAGAAGAGATGTCTGGAGGCTTTCCATTCCTGCTCTTCACTTGATGATAATAGACTTTGCATAAAGATCTAATCATTCTAATGGCTTGAAACAAAAATGAACAGTGTGGAATGTCTTCTCTTAGTATATGAAAATGTTGTTGATGCCTTGTAGTTTTCTGTCTTTAAATTTAAATGCCAATTTTGTTGAGCTACAAAAAAGTCTCAATAACAAACCTTCCTGATTCCACAGAATCACTAAATTCCAGAGCTGGAAGGAACCTAGTCTACAATATACCTGACCAGTATTCACCAATCATTTGCTTAAAGATCTCCAGGAAGGTAGATCACTTCTCAAAAAGATCTAAGCATGTGATTTTGAATGATATTGTTAGAAATTCCTTCTTGATGCCAAAACTAAATTTATCGATTTTCAGTTTCTAGCCATTGTTCTTAGTTCTGTTTTCTTTCCAAATGCTTTGAAGATGACTATCATGTTCCCTATAAATCTTTTCTTCTCTAGATAAAACATCCATAGTTCTTTCAAATCATTCCAATGCAATAGGATTGTGGAGTCCATCACTATTCTGGTTGTAGAACAAAATTATAAATCAAAGATATTGTGAGTTGATTTTGCTGAACCAAGTTTCCCCACCTCTGAGTTACTCATTATGGTCCAATAGCCAAGTATCCAAGAGCTCTGCACTCTTCATTGATAATTTCTGTGTTTAGATGATAAGAAAGTAACTAGAAACCTGAGTCTTTAATCCCCTCAGTTAATCAAGTCTTTAAGGTTGGTTTAACTACCTTAAAAAACTGGTCTAACTTGCATGAGGGTGGTGGAATAGGATATTTCTCCCACACAATGATCATCCTTCACTGGATATCCTCCAGTTTATATCAATATTCTTCCAAAAAGGAAAATGTTTGATTATAGAAATCTAATGCATGATTTTCAAAATACAAGAAAACTTAAATAGAAAATACATAGGTATTTAAAAGAGAAAAGGTAGAAGGATGACCTCTGCTCCTACAGCTAAACAACTTCTCTTTAATATCTTAATCTCTGTCTCCATATCAATCTCAGTTTCAAAGCCTGTGAACACATAGTTAAAATGTTAAACATAATCTAGCCATCCCATTTGTCTCAGTTATCTCCTATGACAGAGCAAACAATTTTCTCTTGTCTTTATTTCTAAGTTAGTTGTCCTATAATTTTGATAAATATCCTATCTTTGTCCTTTCAAGGAAAAACACTTTATGATAGTTTTCCTCATGAGCATACCTCTTTGTATCATCTCAGAGGCACAACAAGATTAAAATGACAGGTGATTGACAAATGAGAAATGGAATATACTAAATATTTATTACACACACACACACACACACACACACACACACATATACACACACACCTAATGACTTTTTTGAACTAGTAGATTCAATATCTCTGGTTGGTCTCAATTTGTGAGAGGCGAGATTCAGCAATAGGAAATTGTTTATTACCTACTGGTGATAAATATATTATACATTTAACATAGGTCCAAGACTTTTACCTCTAGACAAAGTAAGAAAGGTATGTCAATTAGGGAACAGAAGACCAAAGGTGCAGTTATAGGATGCTAGAAAGGAACACTCTTCTCCTCATAGAAATGGGAACAAGAACATTTCTTCACCACATCTATCATAGATCCCTAACCTTAAGGCACAATTCTGGATATGGTTCATCCTCTTCAATCTTGAAATGAGGTTATACATATTTAACATGTATAACATATTTAACAGTAAGGACTACCTGCCTTCTAGGGGAGGGGATGGAGGGAAGAAGAGGAAAAGTTAGGACAGAAGTTTTTGCAAGGATGAATGTTGAAAAATTACCCATTGAAAAATACCCCAAATTACCCATATGTTTTGTCAATAAAAAACTATAATAAAAAAAAAGAAAGGAGGTTATAGACCTAAGCAGCAAGCAACAATTCAATTTAGAATATGAAAACAGAACATCAGTTATTTTCTGACCCAAACATTCTTGCCAAACTCAGTTCTACCTTGTAACACCCTCTGCTTCTGTGACCTTTTAAAAACACAATGATGCTATGCTAAGATGTCACAAGAATCTAAATTGAAGATATAGTCCTTAATCAACAAGTTATTCTTCCATTAAACAACAAGTAAACTCTTAGCACTTGTTCTCTCTAAACCTTTGTTTTCCTCTCTCTATTTCTTTAAGTCCTCTGGAACTCTTGCTTTATTGCTTACAAATTTTCCTTATTCTAAGATCTTTTCACTTCATTTTCTATCTTCTCATGCTAATAGAAACATGGTTCTATGAAAGAAATTATATCCTACCTTTCTAGTTTAGCCCACCAAAACAATGACTCAATAGAAGAGCATGTACTTCCTATTCCTCAATTTCATTTTAGACCATTATTTTGCCAAAATTATTGTAGTAATTACTACTTTGAGGTTGACTCCATCCACCCATAGCACCTAGTTCAAATCCTAGACATAATCATATTAGGTTTCTTTTTTTATTATAGCTTTTTATTTACAAAATGTATGCATAGGTAGTTTTTCACCACTGACCCTTGCAAAACCTTCTGTTTCAACTTTTCCCCTACTTTCCCCCATCCCCCTTAGATGGCAGGTAGTCCAATATATGTTAAATATGTTAAAGTATATATTAAATACAATATATGTATACATATTTATACTGTTATCTTGCTGCTCAAGAATTATCGAATCTAGAGAGAAGGTAAAAAAAACCTGAGAAGGAAAACAAAAATGCAAGCAAATAATAACAGAAAGAGTGGAAATGCTATGTTGTGATCCACACTCATTTCCCTTAGTTCTCTCTCTGGGTGTAGCTAATTCTCTTCATTACTGCACAATTGGAACTGATTTGGTACATCTCATTGTTGAAGAGAGCCACGTCCATTAAAATTGATCATACAGTATTGTTGTTGAAGTGTTCATAATAGTTTCTAAGTCATTCTTCCTTTCTCAAGGATTTCAGACCTGATTCATGGTCTTTTTACTACCTGCCCATGCCCTTATTCTTGAGGCCTTAAATATACCTATGAGAGAACTTCAAAAATTTGTTTCCCAATTGATGAATCTCTTCAACTTTCATAACATGTATTTTAAATTTACTTCATGTACTTGGAGTCCAACAACACCATAATTATATTTCTTACATAATCTAAAACTTTTGAGAAGCCTCCTGTCCTTCCATTTCTTCCTCATCCTCATTGTTCTTTAGGTTATTTTTTTAACTCACTAGGAACTCTAGTCCACTAGCCCTATCTGTTTTACTAATTTGCTAAACTACTACTGCCTTTCTTCCTTTTGTATTTTGACCCTAGGCTTGATCAATCCGTTTGCATTTGACTATTTTAAGACCTTAGAGGGTAAAAATTAATAAGAAACCATTTATAAACAATTGAAGCCCTCAACTATATTTTTTTAATGATTAATTTCATAGAGGTCAATTGATGGGTTGTTACCTTTTATGTAAAAGATGAGTCACCGAGTGATTGGAAGCTCTGATTCAAGTCATTAAAAGTATGGGAGATATAGAAAATGGATAAGATGACAAAGACTAAAGAAATAGCATGGAACAGGAAAAGCAGCCTTGCCAGAACTGTTTAAAGAAATTGCCAGGAGAAGTAATTAGCTGACAGAAGGCTACATGATTCCTGATTGGTTGGATATAAGCTCAACTACACTGGACATACAATTATTGACCCATTTCACCCCTTTAGAGCTAACAAGTGAAGCCTTTCAGAAGTGCATGCTTCTCCTTGCTGTCCTCTATGGTTTCAAAGGGAAAAACAGAAAGGGGAAAGACAGGTTCTACAGTTGCTTTGCTATTTTAAAAGAGCTTCCTGGACTGCTTTATTTTGCCTACAAAGCCAACCTAAGGTGTTTACTGTAAATTCTGTTCTGACTGTATAATGAAGCAACCTAATGAATATAGAGCGAACTAATCTATTCTATAAAGTTTATAGATAACCAGCTTTATGAATTTTTGAGTTCTCTTGCATAAAAGAAGCCATTCTCTAAGAGAACAGGTAATAGTTTCTCATTACTTTTTAGGAGTGATTGAAAGTTAGAAGTTACCAAGATATTACTGTCTTATATGGTGATCATAGGAATAAAACTTTACTCTTAGTTCCTTCTTTCATCTCAACTAATCCTCCTTTACCACCTCTTATTGTTAATGTTAAATGACTTCTGGGTTTCTAGCTGGTAGATGCAATCTGACCCTGTTCATTTTGGGAATTCATGTATAAAGTAAATGTATTGTGATATAATAAATTTATACATAAATTTGTGTCATAGTCTTACCAATGTAGTCAATAATTGTGGCATAGTACAAGTAATTACTTATAGGAAGCTGATGGGGAAATACATGAGGGAGGAAAACCCAAGTGTTTGGCTTAATGATATTCTGGATTATAGACTTCAATGTCATTGGCTCACTTAATCTGTTCTTTGCAGACCTGAATTATAAATAGGATATTTTGTTAGGCAGTCCCAGCCAGTTAAGGGTTGCACTTGAGAGACGATAATAATAATGATAAAAATAAAATAACTAACTTTTGTAGAGTGCTTAATATATACTAGATGCTATACTTTACAATTATCTCATTTAATCCTCATAACACTAGGAGGTTGGTACTATTATTATCTCCATTTTATAAATGAGGAAATTGAGGCAAACTGAGGTTAAGTGGTTTGACTTGTTATATATTTAATAAGGGTCTAAGGCCAAATTTCATGCTATACACTGCATCTTGTTCTAGATGTTCTAGAGGGCTAAAACACAAGACCAGACTGTGTCTACTCCTGAATCTATGATCTTGATGCCTACAAATTATTGAACATTGAGAACAAGAAATGGTGGAGAAGTATGAGTTGAGATAAGAGAAGGAACTAAGAGCGAGGTTTCATTCCTGTAGACATGTAGGACAATAAAATCTTGATAACATCTTTGTTTTGACCTTTAAGGCATTATAATATATTATTGATGTATAAGAAAGCACCAATGATAACACCAGCCCAGAGTGTATGAACACCCTCAACATATACTCATGATTATATGTAGTAGCAAGAACTAGATATAGAGAGATTATTAAAAAATTGAAGGAAAAAATGAAAAGTTATCAGAAGCTTATTGTTATGCATGCCATCCACAGAAACTAAAACCATATTCTTTCTTAATTCTTCTTTCTTCTCATTGATCCTTTTCTTCTTGATTTTAGTGGCAAGAGTGAGTGATGGGGATGTTTATTTCAAAGTATATGGAAATACCCAGCTGTGACCTGGGCCCAAACTCTGGCATTGTCTACGAAAGTGGACAAGGATTTGAAAATAGTTAAAGAGAGATTCAAAAGGATTTGGTGAAGTTGGGCAGGAAAAAAGAAAAGGAAAAACCTTCTTTGGTCCCTCTCAACAATTAAGATTGGTAGTAAGAAAAAAAATCCAGTAAGGGGCCCCAAGTAGCCAAATCCTAGACTTGTGCACTCTCTCTCTCTCTCTCTCTCTCTCTCTCTCTCTCTCTCTCTCTCTCTCTCTCTCTCTCTTTCTCTCTCTGTCTCTGTCTCTCTTCTTTCTCTCTCTCTCTCTCTCTCTCTCTCTCTCTGTCTCTCTCTCTCTGTCTCTCTCTCTGTCTCTCTATATCTCTGTCTTTGTCTCTCTTCCTCCCTCTCCCCCATCTCTATTCTCTTCCTTCCTTCTCCCCTGTCTCTGTCTCTCTGTCTCTGTCTCTCTCTCTCTCTCTCTCTCTCTCTCCCTCTCTCTCTCTCTCTCTCTTTCTCTCTCTCTCTGTCTGTCTGTGTGTGTGTGTGTGTGTGTGTATGTGTGTCTCTCTCTCTCTCTCATCACATAGAATATTATATTTGGCATTCTTTTATTATATCCCTGTGGACAAATTAGAGAGACATAGATTGGACAATTGTACAATTAGATGGAGTCCATAATAGTAATGGAATGATTGGACCTAAACTTGAATGATTAATATGTAAAGGAATTGTGCTTATAAAATCCAGAACCTATTCACAGAAAAGAAGCTGATAGCAAAAGGTTAAAGTGTAATGACTAGAGATATGGTACGTGATCCCTTTATGAGCTGTGAGAAAGTCCTTTGAGTAAATTAGAATAGAAACATTGGATGAAAAATAATTGACTATACTCCAGGGTGACCTTTAAAAGTCAGTTCAGTTAGTCTAGGCAGGGAGTTTACTCCAAAAGGAACTAGGAGATATTTAACTTGAGGAGCAGCTATAAAAAAATCTACCTAAACCTAGAAGAGTAGAAGGAGAAACAAAGACTGCTGAGACAAGGAGAAAAGCCAGGACACCAGAAGCAATATTGTTTGGAGTGATGGGCATAAGGATTGTTGGTACAGACGTGCTATTAAAACACTCCTCCTTGTCTAACTACAAAACTCAAGATAGAAATCCTACATTTATAATATGTGATGGTTCTCTAGGAGCAGGTTTCTTGGGGAGGTTTTCTGGAGGCAGCCTTAGTTTTAGTTCAGAGTAATAATCACTTCAAATTCAGCCAGCTGATAAAATCCAAACTTTATTTTCTCCTTCCAAATCTTGTCTCTTTCCTTGGGCCCAGTTAGCTTTCCCGACCTTGTCAATCTTCCGAAGTGTCTGACTTCACTGACTCAGCTCCTTTTTATCCTCTCTCCAAGGTTGACTCCTCCTCCGAGAGTGGGATTATGGGAGGTATGAATTCACAAAGCTACAAAGCTAGTTTTATGTATCTCCCATACTTGTGAACACTTGTGAATCTTCCAAACTTGTAAACTAATGGGTGTGAGCTAATGTGTGAACTCTCAAAGGTGTTCACTTAAACACACAAGCATTGCTTCTATCAATTCCATTGAGTTATCACCTTGTTTCAAGTTCTGGCTCATAACATCTCCCTATAGGATCAGATCAATCATACTGAACTATGCTAAATTAGATAATTATTGTCTCTATCAATTCTAATGACCTAACACTTTGTAAGGATTCCAACATCCTACATCTCCTTTCTTTCTTTAGACTCCCTCAAGGAAGCCTGATTTTTTTTTTTTTTTTGAGAGCATGGAGAGAGCTTGTTTACTTTTTTTTGTTGTTTTAAGTATTTTGTCTTATCTGGGTGTATATATAAAAATGCATCTGAAAGGGGACAGTTGAGAAAGTAACCTCCCCAGAAAGGAGAGGGAGATGTATCTAATACTAGAATATTTTGCCAAGAAATTATTTGTGCCTGGAAGGCTCAGAGATTTAGAAAATAAATAGAGAAGTATAAATATGTTAATATAATTTTCCAAAGAAGAAAAAAAAAGTGTGCTATGAAATGCATCTAGGTAAGTTAGAGTAAGGTAGAACAAATAATAATGGTTAAACAACTTAACTTATTGAACAATCACAATGAGTCCATGTTAACCCATGGAGAGGTTTCTAGTGGAATTACCTGAACCCTGTGCTGTTCAGTAATTTTTACAAATGAATTACCTGTAGGTTTAGATGTTTTACTTATTAAATCTGAACATAATTAAAAGGAATTGGTAATAGACTAGCTGATAGGATTAATATACAAAAGATTCTTGACAGAGTAGAAATTATTTAATATAATAAAAATTGGGGGAAACTAGATGGCACAGTGCATAGAGCACCATTCCTAGAGTCAATAGGACCTGAATTCAAATTCAGCCTCATTCAGACTATTAACAATTCCCAGCAGTATGGGAATGACCCTAGACAAGTCATTTAACCCCAATTACCTTGCCAAAAAAAGTTAATAGGATTAAGTATAAAGTCTAAAGGTTCAAAAATCAAATATGTAAAAATAGGATGAAGGATGTATATTTAAATAGTTAATATGATAAAGACTAGTATGATAGTCTAATGTTGCAAAATATTGTATTAGTCTAATATTGCTAACATGCAACTAGGTAGCACAATGGGAGAAAATGAACTTGGAGTCAGGAAGACCTGAGTTCAAATCTGACCTCAGATGCTTACTAGCTGTGTGATCTTGAACAAGTCATTTTCTCTTTGCTTCAATTTGTTCATCTTTAAAATAGAAATAATATTATCTACCTCCCAGTTGTTGTGAATTGTAAAATTACAAACAAGGCACTTATCACATATTAAGAACTGCATAAATGTTAACTAATATTATTAATAGAGTACAAGTATAATATAAATTCAGCAGAGATGTCACAGAATAAAACTTTAATGAAATTGTAGGGTGGGATATCAAGAACAACTTAACTATGTTATTGTTTAATCATGGCTGACTCTTTGTGAGCCTATTTAGGGTTTTTTGGCAAAGAAATGAAAGTAGTTTGCCATTTCCTTCTCCAGCTCATCTTATAGATGAGGAACTGAAGCAAACAAGGTTAAGTAACTTTCTAGGAAATGTCTGAATAGGAATTTGAACTAAGAAGATGAGTCTTCCTGATTGCAGGCCCAGCGCTTTATCCACTGTGACAACTAGCTACCCTATTCTAAAAACCAACAAAGATCTTACTGAAACAGCATGTTCTCTGCATTAAAAATGCTATGTCAACTACTTTTGGTATAATAAAGGAAGTGAGAATAGTAAAAACTTTTAAAAGAACTTATAAATGAGGAAAGAAAAAATATTTGCAAATAAGCAAGAAATAGATCAATAGAACTAGTTATAATTTAAAATGCAGGAATGGTAGCCACAAACTGCCACATATTGGCACAATTGGCCAAAGTCTGGTCAAGGACAAAACTTTAGGTAGGTAGGTGTTGAATGATCCCATCTCTGAAGATTGGAGAAATAGGGTATAGTTAAGATAGAGAGCCAAGATAGTTCTTACAGTAATGGTTCATTAAAAGCATTTGAAAATCTAAGTTAATGGTGATTCAGCTTATTAAGTGTTATCAACTCTTTTCCAGGGGAACATCTTCTTTTTATTTCCTTGATTTCTTTCAGTCTCAAGATTATAGAGTTCATAGCACGAAAACATAAGTCAATGAGTTGAAGGAAAATAGGAACCAAACTGACAGGGGAAATCCAGAGCTTGGAGATAAAACTACATAGGGAGGTTGGGAAATAAGTCATCAAAGCAGCAATTGTTCATGTTCCTCTATCCCACTGGAAAAGCCCTCAAACCTGTGGGAAGGGACTATAGTAATAGCTAGTAGGCCAACAATAAACTTGTTGGGCTTAAAGATTGGCTTGATAATATTGAGCAATTTTTTTTTGGGGGGGAAGAGCTTTGCAATAAATCCAACATTTTTTTTCTTACAAATAATAGATGCAAATGGGGGAAAGTGAAACTGATAAATGTTCTATCAAGATAGTTGAAGAAGAGTTTGTATCCTAATCAATAATTCCTTTACCATCTCAAAACAGCAAGAAATGCACTAAAAGACAAAAAAAATCCAGAGGATTCACAAAGATAGCTTTGTAGAAAAATCAGTCAAAATATGAACATAATGGTGATACATAAAAAGTGGCCCTGATCTAATGAGTGGTAGAGGAAAAAAAGAAAGTCAAAATAATGTAGAAGAAAAAAATCTTCAGCAAAAACAACTAGCATTACCTAGAAATGAGAATGGAACAAACACAGAGACTTCTTGCTTCAGAATTTTATGAAAAGAATTAAAGGAAGGGAAATAAAGGCACCTAACAAGAATACAAAAAGGCAAGAAAATGACAATTTTTAATAGACAGCTGGAAATCAGAATGAATCAATAGAATCTCTGAAAAAAACAATTTACATGAAATTTAATAACAGACATTAGAGAAAATCAAAAGACAGAAAACTTAGAAAACATTTAGGGGCTTTACAAGTCAAAGTGATTTACATTGGAAACAATACTCAGCAAGATAAACTAAGACTGATTGGGCTCTAAGAGAAAAAAAAAAGCAAAATGAAGTAAAGTACCTAAATAGAATATTCAGAGAAATCATTCTTGCAAATTGTCAAAATAATGAAATAGAAATTAGAGTGCAGATTGATACACTCCATGAGATGACACCAAAGTAAAGTACCAGTATTAATATAATCAGAAATATATTCACCAATTATCATTTTAATATGCAAAAAAGGATATGATACTTAAATTCAATTTATCCAACAATTATTCACTGCTTACTATAGACAAGATAGAATGTCACTGATCAGGATAGGATAGGCCAAGATATAGGAATATCAAAGCAAAACACAATTTTAATTATGCAAGAATAGTCATCAAAATATATACATAAAAGGTAACTGGAATGTGATATTCCAAAAATCAAAGCAAATAACCTTGATCTTCAAAAAAAATCCTGAAAAGTTGAGAATATTTCTCCATGGAGGAAAAAACACTTTCAGGAGAATAATAAATTTAAATCACTTCTCCACAGAAAACTAGAGATAAGAAGAGCTTTTCAAATGCAAACAATAAACAGAAGAAAATTAACAAATGCAAACAAGTTTATATAATATAAAAAAACCTAGGTGATGACTCAATATTTACATACTACAAAGAAGAGATGAGATATTTTATTCTTTAGAAGTTTCATTTTTGAAGATTATTGAAGGCAAAAAAGAAAAACATTTATAAACTAATGTCAAATTTTGAGAATATATAGAAGTACCCTAATCAAAAAAAAAAAAAAAAAAAAAACAAAGAAAGAAAGAGGGGAGAGGGAAGATACAAATTAATATTTCTTAAATTGGACATGTCAAAACTGAAAATCATTCAAAAGAAAATAGAGGAACAAGGGAATAGCACTGATTATGAGTCTTATTTTACTCCTGATAAATGAGAGAAAATTTTAAAATGTCAGTAACAGTAGATTCAAAGAATCTAGTTTTGAAGTGGGAAAAGGAGGGAGAGTATGTTAAGATGGCAACTGGAAATAGATTGTATTTAGAAAAATTGTACTTTCAATCATGATTTCAAATAAGACAACAATAGCAATAACAGTATAAATATTGCAATGAGACAAATAGATTAATAAGACCATAGATAAGAAAATGTCAACAATTTAAAATTGTAATGTACTAAATGGCAATGTATTCAAGTATTTCATAGAAAAGCTAACTGAATTTTTTAAAACAATTAAGTGCAGATGAATCTGTTGTGCTTATGTTATGTTAATCAAAACTCTAAAAGAAAGACAATTGTAAGTGTGCAAAAACTAGAAAGTACAGAATGTTGAGGAAAATAAATTTGGCAGACCCATGATTTTATTATAGACTATATTTCTTTTTTCACAAGCATGCAGCATCTTTTTAAAAACTGATCTGGCCCCATGGAATTAAAAATAAATGCATAAGCTTGAAATATTAAACATAACCTCATCAGACCATAAGAAATATGATCAAGACATGTAGAACTGAATAGAAAATTTTAAAATACTGTTCTAAACACAGAGAACAATTCAGAGACAAAATAAGTAACAATATTAAAGACAATTTCAACAATGTTATACCAAATATTATGCAGTGTCGTTAAGACTGTCCTTTGGATGGAATTGCTATTAAATGCTAAATACTGCTAGTAACAAAAGAGGAAAGGGAGGATACAAATGAATTAAATATTTTTAAAACCAGGAAACCTTTAAATTAGTAAATACCAGAAAAGTATAAATAAAAAATTTTAAGTCAAATAAGAGAATACAACAAAACAATTTTTTTAAATCCCTACTGATCTGATAAAACAATCATTTGTTAAAGAAAAAACTAGCAAAATTTGTGACATTCATTAACTTAGAGAGGAATAGGAAAAACAAATTATTACCAAGGTTAAAAAAAGAAAATGATACTTTGTAACATACATTCAAGAAATAAAATAGTATCAAAATACTATATACAATTCAGTTTTTAACATAATGTAAAGCATTAAATAGATGACTATTCACAAATGTAAAATGCTCTAATTGACAAATCAGAAAAAAAAAGAACCTAAATGACCCAACTTCAGAAAAAAAGATATAGAAGAAGCCATAAATTAACTCACAAAGCAAAGAGGGAAAGCAAACATAAGGGAAGAAGGAACTCTTGAGCAAGACAGATTTACAAATTAATTCTATAAAACATTTAATTATCAGTTAATCATCATATTATCAAAAAGCAAAAAAGAAGGTACCCTATCAGATATCTCTTATGAGACAAATATAATCCTGATACTAAGCCATGAGTAGAAAAAGAAAACAATACAATACTTCAAGTAAAACATTAGCAAAACAGTTATACTGATATTTTAAAAAATATTAATTTTGGCTATATTGAGTCTATGCTAGGACTACAGGTATGCTCCAGTTTTAGAAAAATACTTCACAAAAGATCATTTTAGTAAGAAAATAATAATGATACTATTATAACAATAGATACGAAAAAAAGCCTTTAAAAATGATTTTTAAAAATTACTAAAATGTATAGGAATAAAAGGATCTTTCCAGTATAATCAAATCATTTATCTAAAAGCAAGAGCTAACATTATTTATAATAAACACTGAAAACTTATCAAGAAAATGGGAAAACTTAAAGATAGAGAAAAGTATCCCCATTTGCAAACAATGTTATGATTTACTTAGAAAATCATAGTATCAAACAAAATGAGGTAAGTAATAGCTTCAGGAGAATCTTACAAAACACATACATACAAACACACACACACAGAGCAACATTTATCTCTGACCCTAACAAAATCCAGAAGGAAGAACTAGAAAAATAAATTCCTTTTAAAATGACCCCCAAATTTATTAAATATATAGAATTTAACTTTGCAACACTCACACAGGACTTACTTAATACTAATAGAACTACAAAATAAACTACAAAAGAGCTAAATAACTGAAGTCTTATTCAATAGTCATGCCTTGTTCATAATATTATTATCAAATTAATCTACAGATTTAATGCTACACTAATTAAATTATTAGGGTAATGCCTTCTTAATTAAACAAAATATTACCAAAATCATATGAAAGAACAAAAGGTCAAAATTGCCAAAGGAAATGGGGAGGGGGGGAAGGAGGAGTACAAATGAGATATCAAATCTCTATATAAAGAAGTAGTTATCAAAACTATCTGACACTAGACTAAAAATAGAATAAAACAGATCAGGGAAGTACACAAGATAAGTAGGAACTATAAACAAATATGTAAAGTACTCTGGTATTGATTAAATCTGAAACATAGTAAGTAAAGGAAATTTCTAGAAAATTTGGAAAGTAGTTTGGACTAGACCAGCATTTTTATCAAATACTACAGTAAATTCTAAAGAAATTATGAACCTAAGTGACTAGGTGAATGGTATTCAAAAAAGAAAAAAGAAAGGAATAGAGGTAAATTCAGGAAAGAACATAATCTGTCTTATTTTACATATTTTGAGTTTGATATGCAATTGAGACATCCGGGGAAAGAAATCCAGCAGGCAGGTGGGAACCTAAAAGTGGAGCTCAAGAAAAAGATTAAGGTGGGATACATAACTGTGGAAATTATCTGGATATAGATAATTGAGCTTTGAGAATCAATGAAATCCCCATAAGACAATGTGTGAGAGAGAGGTCCAAAGAGAGATCCTTTGAGAAATCTCACATTTGATAAATAGTAGAAAGAGGAGTAGTCTGACAGAAGGATAAGTCAGAAGAGTAATGTTATGATGGTGAGAGAAGGAAAGAATACTCAAGTGCCGTGGGTAGTTGACAGGGTTACAATCTTGAGAATTCAAATAGGTATTTGAATTTAACAGGGCATTGTATAGAATTTTGAGATTCAAAATCTATAGGAAGGTGACTGAAACAGCTAAGAAGAGTCATTGCCCCATAATATTGTCAAAGGATATAAAACATTTTAATAGATCAACATAATCAGCAGACCGAAAAGACAGAAGCATAATAAAACTGAAGGAAGAAGAATTGACAAGGAAATAGTTAAGAGTGTCAGAAGCTTCAGAGGTGTTAAATACAATGAGGTTTAGGAAAAATCATTCAGATGAATATTCTAGAGAAGTCTGACATACATATTCCATAGTAAATTGAACTAAATAAAGATTATTAAGATCAATTCTCCAATGAAATGGTCAAAGGATATATATTTTTCCCCTGAGGCAATTGGGTTAAAGTGACTTGCCCAGGATCACACAGATAGGAAGTGTTAAGTGTCTGAAGCCAAATCTGAACTCAGGTCTTCCTGACTTCAGGGCTGATGCTTCATCTACTACACCATCTAGCTGTCCCTCAAAGGATATTTTTTAACATTCAATGGATCAATATTGTCAACAACCAAATTAAATATATTTAATAAATTTTCAACAAATCATACAAATTAAAATGAGATGAGTCTTCCTAAATCCACTCTATCCACTGCACCACCTAGCTGCCTTATTTAGAATTAAAATGAATACCAGAAATCATCTAGTCCAATCCTCTCGTATTACCATTTAGAAAACAGAACCCCACACAAATTTTGACTTGATTAAGATACAAATTACAAATAGTAAAGATGGGATTTGAACCCAAATCCTCTAATGCAAAGGTTCTCAAACTTTTGTTTTCAATATCTTTAGCCTATTAAAAATTATTGAGGATCTCTCCAAAGCGGTTTTGTTTATCTGGATTATATTTATAGACATTTACCATATTGGAAATAAAGTATTTCCAATAAAATAATTCCAAAAATTGGAATAAAAACTATTTTTGAATTTGTAGACCCTCTAAAAGGGTTTCAGAGATCCCCAGGATTGAGAACTATTGCTCTAATGTTAAGGGACAGGTCAATTCTCTGAGAGCCTCCACAGCTGTGGATCATAATATCAGAAAGGGTTGCAAGGCAGCCTTTGCTGACACAGGTATTGCGGACTGGGAACGAGATAAATTGGAGGCAGGGGGAAGAGGTGGGAGGTCAGACAACATAATGGCCTCTCAGTCAGAGAGATCAGAGAACAACTGCCTCTCAGTCTCCTTGTGTCATCCTCTCACAAGACGAGATCCACTCTGAGTTGGATCTCCAGCAGCCACTGTCAGGTGGCTCCCATGTATTTCAGCAGCTCTCCCATGTATTCCGATACTCTAACCACACAAATTTAGTACTATCTCCTCTATATCATGCTCTTTCTTAGCATTTCATCTTATAAGAAGCAATGACAACTTGAGGGTTCTGACCTTTTAATACACAATGGAAAAAAACTGATTGTCATGTGTCCTTATAGAACTTACTTTCTTTTCCATTTAAATATAGTCGGCTAGGATAGAGGCAGCAGGGTGGGGTTGCCTGAACTTGGAAAAGGAAGAAGGGAATTCTGGATTCTCCTCCTAGCTCTGTGATAATTTCACTCTGTGACCTTAGACTAGTTATTTACTCCCTAGTTTCTCCATCTTTAAAATGAGAATAATGCCAAAGTCAATTGGAAAAAATTGAAATGAGTCACAATGGTGAAGTGCTTTTTGAAAAGATAATCCTCTATTTTAATGTAAAATTTTATCCTTAGACAACTGATGCACTGTGGGGCTTCCCTAGCTCCATAGCAGTCACTAGGGTTACTTGCCAATTAATAAGTCCAGTTGTACCCTAACCATCCCGGGACCTTTCCTATTATGCAAGAGATTGCTTCTGATTTATTAGCAGAAGTATTAGGCTTTGGGAACATATTCAATAAATTAAAAATAAATGATGCAGTTGCCTGATATGGCTTCCACAGTCCCAGTTTTGCCTGAGGGAGGAATGAGCCTTTAAGCTTTTGCACAACAACTATCTTTTCAGAGAGTTAATTATCTACAGATATATTTAGGAAATAAAAAACAAGACCAAGTGATTTCCAAACAACCCTAGCCTAAATTAACAGGCTGCCTGGATCCCTTGGAGCCAGAGTACAATCATACAAGGGTCGTTTACATTACATTACATTTTTTTCAGGTTCTCCAGTTTTCTAAAGTTCTGGGGCTCCAATGTCCACAGAGTCAGTATACACACTTGTTTTAATTGTTCATACTTGTTGTGACATTTTAGTAAGAACTAACTACATAGGGAGTCAGAAACTGATTCTCTCCACTGGCTAGCCCTGTGATTGTGGTCATTTCACTGAGCCTCAGGAAAATGAAGGCTTTAGGCTAAATGATTTCTAAGGTGCCTTTCAACTCAAACATTCTAAAGTTCCCTGGACATCAAAGTCTTTCTTCGTGATCTCACTATCACTCTGAGTCAGGGAGATAGCAGCCCTTGAATCCGATTTTTCCAGTGTGGTAAGCTACTTTGGGGAAGTAAGTCAGACACCCTCTGAATCACTGATTCTTCCAAATCAATAACAAAGTAATATGGTCTTTAGGGTACTGATCTTTCAGGGTCCTAACTTTCTTATTTTTTTAAAGCATTTATTAAACATTTACTATGTGCCAGACTGTGCTTAGATGGGAAATAGAAATCCAAGTTAAAAGAAACTCAGCTCCTGTCTTCAGGAAGCTTACTGTTTAGCAAGGGAAACAATGCACTAATGGAAGTAGAAGGTCTGGGAAGGATGAGGAGAGAGAGGGTTCCGAATTCTAGGAGGAATACAGTGTAGTGGAAACTGTAAAGAAAGACAGCCTAATTACCCTCCTTAAGTCAAGGATAATGAGGGGAATCAACAATCAGAGCGAGGATCCACAGGTAATGGGCACCTCCTAAAGGCGTGAGCTCTGGCCCTAAATAATCTCCCAGAAAAAAGGGGTTGTTGGGGCATGATGGAGAAATCTGGCAGAGGGCACCCTAGTGGCACCTGACCTAACAATCTCTTATTCTATGAAATGAGCAGAGAGGCAGAGTAGCAGTGAATCAGGAGCCCAGCCTGAGAGTTCCTTGCACTTGGGTTCCAAGTTAGCTTTGGATGGGTATTAGCCATTTTATTCTGGAAAAGTAGACATCTTCTCAGTGCTTCCCCACTCTCAGGCAACTTTCTAATACTTTCTGCATTGATAGAGTGGTTTTCCACAATAGTAGTTCTCTATGCCAATGAACTCACAGGACTTATGCTCCTAAAAAAATTACAAATAAAGTTTAAAAAATAAATAAATGAAGGAATTTAAAAAATTATTGTGATAAGAATTAGAACACTTGGGTCTTGTCTCATCCACTAACTACTTATTTGGTTTTGGGCAAATGAAGGTTTTTTTACTTCCATCTCCTCCAATATTAAATATACATAGCAATAAATATTCTTCACCATGAAGAATATATATTTAGTGATTTTGTCTTTGGCGGAAACTCTCATTTAGGAACTTCCTCTGCCAATCATTCTATCATTTTGAGCAAAGCTTCTTAAATTGTGGGTAATGACCCCTTATGAGATCCAACTCCCCAAGTTACATAAAAATTTCTCTGGTGAAAAGGAATCATGAGTGTTAAAAGTTTAAGAAGTCCTTATTTAGAGCCGAGGTTCTGGTGAACTGCATAAATCACACAAAATGTACTCTCTGGACTCCATTCCACTATCATTATCTCCCTCTCCATCTTACCAGGAAAGACTCATCCCCAGGAAACTCATCATCAATGAGATTGCTTCAGTTTTGGTACTCACATCTCACTGGAAGCCTCTGAAGTTTCTGTCCCTTTGACTGAAGGACTGGAAGACAGTGCAAAAAGCTCCCCAAACCTCCATATAAAGGGGAGTCAGAAGCATGGTAAGCTCTTCATATCCTATCAGTTATACTCTTTGGATTCCTCCTGCCAATATCATGCAACCTGTAATTTGTACTGTACCCCTTTGCATATTTCAGTTTCTTTTTCTGTGTTGTGTTCCCCCAATATAAAGTAAGCCTCTTGAGGGCAGAAGATGTCTTTTCTTATTTGTATAAGGTTTAGCACAGAACCTGGCACGTGGTAGTCAAATAATCAGTGTTTATTGAATTACATATGATGTGATAAGGGTTGGAAAGCTAATATCAGGGAGAGGATTTATATCTAGTCCTTCCTGATTATAAATCCCAATCCTCTCTGTTTATACCAAGTTGCCTCCAGACTCTGACAGAATATGAGATTAATTAGAATCTGAATAAGACTTGAAAAAAGTAATGTGTCACTCAAATGCCCTAAAGCCATGACTTACCAAATAGTAGTCTATTGACCTGAAAGGGTTAATATGGTTCCATTCCTGAGATGCTTGATTTACTATTCCTAGGGAGTAGCTGGGGAAAGCTGAGTCATTAATTATTTGTTATTCAGTTGCTGGTGGAGAAACAAAATTGTAGGCCAGAGGACACCCAATGAGTCAGCAGAGAAACTATCAACAGGTCTCCTTGTCCAGTTTTCTGCCAGAACTAAGATGCTGTGACTAGGATTGTGGTTGGTCATGATACCTAGACCAGGACTATGGGAATAGGCTGTACTTTATGGTAGCCAGAAGCTCTCTCCCCCATCCCCATCTGTGACCCAAATTTCTATTAATATCCTAACCACATCTGCAGACTTTCTGTCTGTGTTTTTGATCTTCCAAAGAGACAAGGCCCTCTGATATTGCTTATAGCCAAAGGCTCCCTCCACCAAACACATGTATTTTTGCTGGAGGCAAGGAGGCTCTGGGAGAGAAAGGTCTGGAATCCTGGAGAATAGACAAGATGCAACAAATTCACATCTTGTAGACATTTCTTTGTAAAATCTGTAATCCTTTCCAAAGCAATGATCATTGTTTCTGAATCAGTAAAGTTTACCTGGAATTCATGAATATGCTAATTTCCACTAATGAGTAGAACAAGTATAAATAGATAGAATGTCCTTGGGTTTTGTTTCCCCTGCCACAAATTTATATGGAACTCATAGATCATAGCTGATAAAACAGATTTAGAACAAGAGATCAACTCATCTAACCCTTTGACTTGGAAAATGCATTTATTTCTTTGTAAAAAAAAAAAAGTTTGAAGAAATACATAATCCTTGTAAGAATATATTCAGTTTTCACAGAATACTTTTTAAAGTGATTCATTGTATTTCATTACAGTCAAATGATTATCAGAACATAGATTTATCACCAGAAGAGAATCTAGAGATTACCTGATTTCATCAGAGAAATCAAGAGAGGACTTCAGAGGTTAAATGATTCTTCACTCAGGATGGTTTCAAATTCTTGGTAGTTGTAATTTTAGAATACATTAGAGATAGCGTATGGCAGAGCAAGATTTTCTGCTTTGGTTTTGGAAAAATCATGGGTCAAGTCCTGCCTCTGATGCATACTGTAGACTTTATGACTCTGGTCAAGTTTTTTGATCTCTTCTCATCCCCAAATACCAGCTCAGTTGTTACTTTATTTCAATGGACTGTTATTCTCTCAGACTTCTATGTAAAGGGGTTTTCACACAATGCAAATTTGCCTCTACTCACCTACTTAGCCTGTATACTATATACAAAATGATACCTTATACAAGTCAAAAAATGTATTAAAATGTAGACATGTTAAATATAGTCTGATAATAGGCAATTTTGAAATTAAGGATAAAGTAAACATAATACTGTACAGTAAAATTAACAAAGGTGTGCTGTATGTTGCTCTTTCCCCATCCAATGCCCCTAGCTTTTATCACTGGTGTTCGCTTGAATGATTTTGTTGATTGAAGCTATCAAAAGATGTTTGAACAGTGGCTCTCTTTATTTTTTCATATATCTGACACAAGTAGGCAATATTATGCTCAATTAGTCTTGGAATTTTTAAAAATCTTGAAGTGTTCAGATCCACCTTTTCAATACAAAAAAAAAAAAATCACTCAAATGACAAAATGCTTTTATCACTTGTTTCATTGTAAATCTTTCTGGTTTGAACTCAAATTCCAAAGTTTCTCTCTTCTTCTGTAATTTTTGCAGCTATCACCTTAATCAGATCCTTTTTCAGATTTCTTTTAGAATTCTTTACATAAAGTTAAATTTATATAATGTGAATTTACATAAAGAAAGAACTGTCCACAACTTTCTAAGATTATGTAACAGATGAGTTGATGATTTGCAACATTGGGAAACAAATTCTAATCCACTATGTGACAAGGTTAGTAATCCTTTACTGCTATCTTGAAATGGATAGAGAAATCAAAAAGGTATTTTTATTAATTATTTATTATTATTATGTCATTAATTATTATTATATTTAATAATATATCATGTAATTATGGAAAATAAAAATTAAAAAGTAATTGGCAATCTTATAATCTAGAAAGTCTTCTAATTATAGGGCAGGGGAGTGTGTATAAAGAGCAACAACCTACACAAATATATAGCTTAAAATAACCTTTATTGTTTCTTAATGGAAGGAGTGGGACAGTTATTAGTGAGACCTTTTTTCATATGCAGCCTTCATACCTACAGATAAATAATACTCAGATGAAAAAAGACTGGTTTGGGGAGGGGGTCCATCTATTTACCATTTAAAGGTCCAAAGCCTCTAGGGCTCAAACTTACAGTTTTAGACAAGAGTCTCTTTTCTATAGGACCAAGAAAGTAAAGATATTTTTTAAATTGCTTAATGAGTAATAAAGAATAAGGAGCAGGAAAGTAGGAAATTTAACCCTAATTATACTAGTCAAAAGAGAAGTTGAAAGGACTAATGCTTAGTCTCTCTTTTTCTCTCTCTGACTTTATTAGCCTTAGTATTATAGGAGTTGGGGAATGAGAAGAAGGGTGAAATGTTTCCATTGTCTCACTCTTGTTCATCATTTATCCCATCCTCCTCACCCCCCATGATTACTGACCTGTTTTTTCAAGGTTAATCAAGCACTATTTAATGAGTACCCTTAATGTGTTTCATGTGTAAATACAACTGTGGGAGGCACAATAGATAAGATGTCTTCCCTCCTCTTTAAGAAATTTACAATCTAAAATAAAATAAAGAAATTTAGAATCTATAAAGGACCCACATGTGGAAAAATATTTGTAGCAACTCTTTGTGGTGGCAAAAGTTTGGAAAATAAATAGATACCCTTCAATTGGGGAATGGCTGAAAAGATTATGGTATATGAAAGTATTGGAAGGGTACTGTTGTATAAAAATGATGAAAAGGCTGATTTTTAAAAGACCTGGAAAGATTTACATGAACTGATGCTGAGGGAAACAAGCAGAACCAGGAAAAGATTGTACAGAACAATAGCATGATTGTGTGATGATTAATTATGACAGATGTTCAGTGATCCAATTCAATCCAATAAACTTTGGATGGAAAACACCATCTGCATCCAGAGAGAAAACTAAGGGGGCTGAATGTAAATCAACATATGTTGCATTCATTTTTCTTTTTCTTTTTTCTTCTGTTTTTTTTTTCCTGTCATGGTTTTTCCTTTTTGTTCTGATTTTTCTCTCCCAGTATGATTTATGAGGAAATAAGTTTTTAAAATGAATAAACTTGTATAACCAAAAATTGATTTTACATGTAACTGCGGAAAATAAAAATTAAAAAATAATTGGCAATCTTATAATCTAGAAAGTCTTCTAATTGATTAACACACATAAAACCATCAGACAACAATTAATTAATTGTGGGGAGTATATTCAAATTGACTCTGATTTTTTAAGGTTAATGACAGATGGATTTGAAGATTAAATGCTAAAATACTAGATTTTTTTTCCTGTGTAATACACTAAATTCCCTTTAGAATTATCAGACCTCCCAATTTCATTAATTTCCATAGTTAACATTGTATAAAGTACATGCAAAGTATATGTGTGTATACATATATGAAATTTCATCTGATCCTCACAAAAATTCCCTAAAGTAGATTCTACAAGTAACATTGCACCCGTTTTAGAAATTAAGGGACTGAAGCCTTAAGATATTAAATTATCTACCCAATATCATTCTTGTATTGGTGTCCCTGGCAACAAGCACAGGCCCTTTCACATAGTAGATGCCCAATAAAAGTTCATTGATTGATTACATAGTCATATCAAGCTCCTATGGACTCCAAGGCTGGCATACTTTTCACTATTTATAGAAGGGAATCTTGATTCTACCACAAATAAACTCTGTAACTTTAGGCAAGTTGCTTACTTTCTCTGATCTTTAATGATTCTGAGAATCCTTAGAGATTCATCTCTAAAGTTCAAAGATTATAGGATTTAGGAATTAGAAGAAATTCTTTATGAATTCTATTCACTTTACCCAGTATAAAGGAGTCAGAGAACAAAGAGAACTCTAATTGAATTATGTAACTCAGTTTCTTGGTGGGCAATATCATTTCTACAATTATTAAGGAAGCTTAGCAGATTATTTCAGCAAGTATTCTCTTAGCACTTGGCTTCCCAAATATATCTGTAGAGATATAGTTAGAAATATAGCAAAATGAAGTAGGACTCTATCTTGCCTTTTTTTCAGTAGTATCAAATGCCCTTTATCTTTATTTTTAAATATTCATTTTACTTACCAATGCTTTTCTTTGAGTTATTTTTATTACCAAAATGATAATCAGCATCATTCAGCTATCAGCTTGATTGTGATTCTGAGAAATAATAAAGTTTACCTAATAGGTTAGAACACTAATATTGCCCAAAGTTACTATGTCCCATGTCAGGACTAATTTTTTTTTCATTCAGGAGCTAAAGTGAGTACAAATGTACTAATCCAAGATAAGCAGGTGCCAGAGACCTCTGGAAGGAAATTCTTGACAGTATCAGTCATGAGAAGGCTAGTAAATGATGATGGACAGAGAGAATAAGATTTCGTGATATTCAGCATTTCTAGAATGGACTCACTCATCACTATAGCTTTTTCTCTTCCTGTGTCCCTCACCTCAGTAAAAACAAATATTTTCTTTGACCAGATTATAAAAATATCACCATAAGATTGGCAAAACACTATATATTTGTATGAACACACCTACATATATATATGAATATGTATGCATATATACCTGCACACATACATATATATATATACATAGAATATGTATATAAATAAACTCATTTAATATTCATGAATACATAGGGAGAGATAGGTGAAAAGAGGAATAAATTTGTCTTTTAGTTGGAAAAAAAATCTAAATACAAATGGAAAACTTTAATTTAAAAATCTGGCCCTTTCTACTAGATACCAAATGACAATTATACACTTCTCAACATCAGTACCACATTTGTTTCTTTTGTATCCCCCCACATCCTTTGATGCAATATTAGGTACACATGAGATGCTCAATTCATATTTGTTGATTGATGAATTAAAGTTCCTAAACTTCTCTACAGCTGTTAATGTGAACAGTATGACAAGGTCCACTGCAAAAACAAAATGCTACACGTATTCCTGTTATTAAAGCATGCTCTAGTTGGTTCATTATAAAATTGTCACGTTGAGTGAATTGTGGGCTTGTGAATGATTCCTTTCTATTTACTGGACAAAATGAAACTGCCCTTTCTTGTAATGACATTGCACCAAGAACCTATGTTCTGCTTGATTGATAATTATCCCTATGTCTTCTCTTCAGAGCTCTTTTCTTTTTACTGTTCCCTAATTTATATCTCTGCACTGTATTAAACCTCCCTGTGTGCATTTCTGTATGCTAACTTCAATATATCCGATCTCAGTTCTTTGGTTCTAAGTCCCTAAAGTTATTCCTACTTATCTGAATTTTTTTATTGATTTCTCATACCTTGCCATAGTTCTTTCCTCACTGTCACACATAAATTTAAATTTTTTCTTACTAAGTTATTAATGAATAACTTGAATAATATTGGTTCTAATATTATGACATTGACCTCATGGGTGAAATAGAATATCAGTTCCTTGAAGGCAGGTCACATTTTTCATTTTGTATTTATATCTTGCATATAGCAAATTCTCAGATTGGATTTAATCAGGTTCCACTGTCCCCAGCTCTCTAATGCAGCTTCTACAGACCTAGCTGCTATAGCTCTGCTTGCTTCAGCGAATTCAAAGAACTCCTAACTAGTCAAAAGACAAGGAAATAAATATTTATTAAGCACCTACTATTTTCCAGGAACTGTATTAAAGACTTTACAAATATTATTGCATTTGATATTTACAAATGTTACGGTAAGTAAGCAAATGAGTGACAAGCAAGTGAGCAAATGAGTGACTTGTCCATGGGCACATGACTAGTACTACTAAGTCTAAATCCCTGAATGGGTGAACCTCAGTCAAACTAAGTTCTGTTGAAGACCTTAGCTTAAAAAAGCCAAGGTCCCCCATAACATCCAGGGCCATCTCCACTTGTCTTGAGCTATATCTTGCCACTGGTCCAGAAGACTCTGCAGGAAAAAGTGAGGTAGATGACCTCACACAGATCTCCCTCACTTAAATCCAATTCACTTGCATGTCACAGCATCCCCTCTCTGATGTCATGGTCCTCTTCAAGAACGATGGACAAAAAATACTAACCAACCAAAAAAAAAAAAAACAGCAAAGAGGAAATGTCAAAAAAATATTAGCACCTCACTGAGGACTTCTATTTCTTGTTAATGGAACCACCAAAACAGTAGTGGCTGTAGGGCAAGAAAGATCTTTAGAGAGAAATTTGGGCAATTGTTAGAGAAAACTGGCATTTTGTACAAAAAAAGGATTATTTGATGATTTTTCTGCTTAAGAGAGTCAAGGGAAACTCCAGTCCCTTGCTGACTCTCAGATAGAAAGACCATCATATATTCATGTGTGGTATCGTTTAGCCTTATTTTCTACTTCAGTTCAACCCCTGCTTCAAAGACTTATATGGCCCATTATTATAACAACAGAGATTAATATTAACATATAAGGGGTGCAGATAACATGCTAAAAAAAACAGTAAACCAAGAAGCCAAATTTTGGAAGCAATTTGTAAATAGGAAGTCTTCCAGATATTTATTTATAGCAAGTTGTTTTTGTAGTGTGTGTGTGTGTGTGTGTGTGTGTGTGTGTGTGTGTGTGTACACTAATGTTCTCCCTTTCACTTTCTTTCATGACTTCCAGGACAGAAATTCAGTTAATTCTATTGATTGTACTTAGCCTGGTGTAGAGAATGTTAGATTAGGAATCCAGAGAGCTGGCTCAGCTGTAGCACTGACTGACCGTCACTTTGGGTTTGTCTGTCCTCATCGAATAAGCCCCTCTGTTGATCATTAAGAAAAGTGCTCCATCAAATATTCCTGTTCGCTATAATCCATTGATGTGTACTCTTTTAGTCAGATGATTTCTAAACAAATAATAAATGATCAATCAATGAAGAAATGAGAACCATCTATGCAAGAAATCAATCAACAAAAAGTTATTGAATGTATTATATACCAGTTTTTTTCCTAACATTGAGATTACAAAGAAAGGTAAGAGAAAACAACAGCCAGAACAAAATAAAACAAAAAAACAAAAACAATATCTTCCTTCAAGTAGCTTATATTCTACTACAGGATACAGAAAGTAAATAAAAGGCAAGAAAGCAAATAAAAGGAAAAATAGACAGAAGGTTGTAAGTATGCTAGGTTTGGATTTTATGTCCTTTAATTTCAGAAGGAAAGGCATCATGGCAGTGAAGAGTAAGTTAGCCTAGGAGTCAGGATGATTTAAGTTTATTTCCCACTTAGGACATCTACTAGATGAATAGCAATAGACAAGACACAACCTGTCGATAAGTGATTCAGACAGTTCTCTAAGACTTTATTATAAGAAAATAATTGATGTCCATCAGTGGAGGGACTTCCTATATAAGGACTTCACACCAACTAAATAATAAATTTCAAAAGTGGGAAGGGGAAGGAGTCCTAGAAGCTGGAAGAGATTTTAGGAATCCTCAATTATAAAATAAGTTGGATTAGAGGTTCTTTAAATTAAAGATACCCTCTAATACCCCAACCTAAATTGGGGTGGTCACATTTTTGCATATTTTTGACAAAGATTTCATATATAATATTTAGAGGAAGTGATACAAAGACAAAAATATTCTCAATCTAGTGATAAAAGGATATGGATAGAAACTTTGCGGAAAAAAAAAAAGCTAGCCACACCCATAAGGGTAAGAATAGTATAGAAAACCAGTCTTAGAAACCATAAATCTTAAAAGTCTGGTTTGTTAGTCATACTGGCTAAGTAGCCCTGAGCAAGTCATGCAAATACTACTAGGTACTCTTGCTGAATTACATGGATAAACTGTTATTCATCCAGGAGTTCTCTAAAACAATGAAATTATAAACTCACTCTTTATACCAAAATAGACCAGAAAATATCTTCCAATCTTCTCCTTTACTTGTCTTTGTTTTTTTTTTTTTTTTTTAATAATTTCCTAGGCTGAAACAAAAAAAGTAACTCCTAACCTTAACCTCTGGCTCATGCAGCCTTTTCCACTTTTTCTTTTCCCCTTGATCCTACAGAGAAAGATGAAATTGGACATAAAATAAATATGAATACAAGATCTTTGTAATATTATCCTGTTTCAAAGAGAAAATATGATGTGAATTCTCCTTAGCAATGCTTTAAGTGTGGAGATTGAGACTCTGGATTAGGGCAAAGATCAGAATAGGACTTTTTGTGAAGGCTGAACAGACAGAAATCCACACTAAGGGTGCCAATGAAGAGAACTGAATAGCCACTCATGGAGTCAGCAATAGTGGACCAGTGAAGGAACAAGGGCTATAGGAAGAAAAAAGGGCTTTCTTTCTTTCTCTCATTTCCTGCCACTATTGCCAGTCCAGAAAAAAAAATGACCTTGCCTCCAAAGGAATAGGAAAGAAGATCAAAAACCAGTGGGTCAGTAAGTGGCCTCTGGCATTAGAAGAATAAAATAACATGGGAGGGAAAATGCAATTATGTAGGGTTCTTCATGGATGACAAAATCTTTTCATTATCTGATCACTTCTTAGACTTCTAAAAAGGGAAAGTACTTTGCAAGTCATTATATTCCAAACCCCTCAGAAATCTGAAGCCAAGAGGGACCAAGTAATTTGCATATTGTCACAAAACTTCAGGTACATTCCTAAAACCCAAGCCAGCTGATTGCAAGAACTATCAGTAGAAATGCAGGAAAAATTCCCAGGGGTTCCTGAAAACATATAAGTAAGCTTAGTATTTTGGGGAGTCATCTATATTCTCCTTGTATAGAACAATAGGCATAGAACCTATACAATATTTGTTAGTGTTCTTATTTATATGCCAATTATTTGTTTTAGCTGGAAAATATGTATATATTTAAATACCATAAATTAAATTTCTAAATAATCTCCAAATCTCATTATAGTTAATCTTTCCATTTTCTTCTTTTCCAAATGTAGAACTGCTAATAAGCAAAATAATGCAATTAAACTTCTACTATGTGCAATGTGATTATGCTAACCACTGAATGAAATATAAAGACAAAAAAAATCTCTTTACCAAAGGAATTTATGTTCTATAAATCAGTGACTAACAAGTTTTGACTGCTCTTATGTTTCTTACTCATTGACAGGTAACATGTAGAAAAAAACAAGAAATAGTAATAGTTAAAGAAAAAGAGGAAGAAAGAATAAGGGTGGGAGTGATGACTGGATGAACTATCTGTTAGAAAATGTATCCATGAATGAAAAAGGTAATTATTGACCCATGAATTTTCATTGAAAATGAAAATTAAATATTATTTAATGCTCTAACATTAAAGAAGCAGATAAGTAGTACAGTGGATAGGACATTGCTTCTGGAGACAAAAAGACCAAAAGACCTGAGTTCAAATCCAGTCTCCCACATTTAGTAGTTGTATAAAATGTGGCCAAATTACTTAACTTTTGTCTATCTCTATTTTTTCAAATGTAAAATGGGAATAATAATAGCATTTATCTGTCAGTGCTGCTGTGAGGATCAAATGAGATATTATTTGTAAAGAGTTTAGCATAGTGCCTGGCACATAGTTTTGTGTTTTGTTTTGTTTTTTTCCTAGCAAAAAGAAAAACAATAGACATGGAATTTAAAGAACTAAATTCAAATTGAAGAAGAATTTAGCACCAGAAAAGAATTCAAAGTTCATCTACTAAACTCCTTCATTTTGCAGATAAGGAAACTTGAGATTCAGATGGTCTAAAAATTCAGGGGTCCTCAAACTACGGCCCACGGGCCAGATGTAGTAGCTGAGGATGTTTATCCCCCTCATCCAGGGCTATGAAGTTTCTTTATTTAAAGGCCCATAAAACAAAGTTTTTGTTTTTACTATAGTCTGGCCCTCCAACAACCTGAGGGACAGTGAACTGGCCCCCTATTTAAAAAGTTTGAGGACTCCTGCCAGTGACTTGATCCAGATTACATAAGTAATAAGAAGCAAAGTGAAAGGAGTTGCTGGTATATCTGGGTTATAGAGAGGAGACTAGAATATGAGACATGTGAGTAGAGATTGTAACTCTGGGATTCTTAGATTAGGAGGAAGGTGCTGGGACCCAGGTCACTTGTTTTATGGGAAGGGAGCTGGAGAGCCAGGATACCCAAGTTAGATTCAGAACAACTGGGTTATTGAAGAAGAGTTGGAAGTTCAAATTACTTTATAGTAGAAGAAGCTTGGATGCCTAGATTATGGGAAGGGTTTTGGAGCTCAGGACTACCTGGATTTGGGAAAAGAAGCTAGATTCTCAGCTGGCTTCAGGTATGCTGAAGCTTGCTGACAAGAGAAATTCAAGCTTTGCCTAGATCACAGCAACTGGATTGTCCTATAGAACAAATGTCCCAGATTTACCTGCTGAGTGACCCTGAGGGGTCATTTACCTGTGAGTCAGCTTCTTCATCTGTAAACTAGGAGTAGGACTGTGTTTTATCCCAGAATTATAATGAGCATCCAAGAAATAAGATACATAAAGTGCTTTGTAACCATAAAGTACTAATTAAATCTAAACCACTATTATTATTTCCTCAGAGACATATATATATATGGTATTATTTCAATTTGAGGAGAAAAGTCCCTTAATCTTTGATAAATGTTTAAATTTCTTTCCTGTTTTGGGGTTTCAGTAACACTTTCTTGGATCATAGAGCTAGAATGGCTCTCAGATTTTACAAATGAGAAAACTGAGGCCTAGAAGGTTGAACTATTATATCATAATAACCATTTTATATTAATTGTAATTTATTCCTTTTGTTAAGTAAATCAGAATGCATTGTTCCTGTTTTCTACATGGGGACACAGTCAAAGAAGGTTAGAATTCTTGTTAAAAGTCAGGAGTAAGTCACCTATTGAGTCATGAGTGATGAAGGAACAATAAGTCTACCATATTCTTCAAGTTGGAGAGTAAGAATGGAATATTCAAGTGTTCATGTGCCTTCCCTAAAATTGTAGGACATTTAATATGCATATATGTATGTATGTAAATATATGCATAAATACCCATCTGAAATAACTAATAATAATTAATTTGGCAAACCATGGCATACAATATTGGTTGGATCTATAAAATGGTAAAAATATTTTTTTAAAAGCTCCAATAAGGGGTGAAGATACGTGTATGTATGTGTGTATATAATACACATATTTGTATATTAAAATACATACATATGAAAACACAGAAACCAATTTTTGTAGTTGAAGTTGTGAGCTTTAAGCAAAAAAGCAATTTTCCACTACTTGGCAAAAGCAAGAAAGTATCAAAGGATAAAGTTAGTTTTCTGCACCAGTAGACTCAGTTGGAATCTTACCTTCTTTATCAGCATTTCACACCTCACAACAAAGATTAAACTAGGAAGGGAAGGTGCTGAGGAGAACAAGAGCTGAAAAAGCTTCTTTTGAAAAAAAGAACAATGAAATTTTGTAAGAAGCAAAGTAGAAATTCATTATTAATTTGTCATTCTTATTTGGTGCTTGACTATACTTAAAACCTTTTATTTTAATATATAGACTATAGATATAGAATTTTTGTTTCTGGGGAAAAACAATTAAACTAGAAAGGCCATCGATACTAAGCTTGATACCCTCCCACTATTCCATGGCCCACCCCAACCCCCAAATAAGGAAAGTAAAGAATATTCATGTATCTCCAAAAGTCAAACAATTTACACATTTGGTGTTTATTTCTTCATAGAAATAACAATTAGAATCTTCCTTCAGTAATCATTCCTATTCAACAGTGTATGTCAGCCACAGAGTCCAGAGCTCTTTCTCTATCCAATACTAAATATTTAGGGTTTTGCTGCTGTTGTTTTTGGAAAAAATCTATAAAATGGATTTTTCATAAATTGTCCAAGATTTCCTGGCTATATTGTACATTTCCAGAAGTGGAGCAATAACTAGAACTTCCAGCCTGTAAAGTGAATCCTTCTTAACTTTGTGTATTAAGGAATATAGAAGAAATAGTTAACTTTGAAGAAGGTACTAAGAGTTGTGGTATGCTCCGGGATAACAAAAATTCCATTTCTCTGCATACCAGAAGATGGAAGGGATGTCCAAGGAAGAGATTTAGAAAGAATGAGAGTTTAAGCATAGAGAAGAGTTCAATAAGCATCTATTAATAGTTTATTGCATGTTTTGCACTGTACTAAGTAGCAGACATAATAATTAATAATAATAACACTCATTGTTACTAATAATAAGGCTAATAATCACTCCCTTCTCCAAAGAATGCCACAGTCTAATGAAGAAAACAAAGGGAAGGGAAAAGAACAATCATTTATATAGTTCAGGCATTGTGCTAAGTGCTTTTAAAATTATTTTCACACTTGAACAAACTTCAAACAGCTATGTACAAACAAGATATATATATAGATATATATATGTATATATCTATATATATATATGTATATTTATATATAGGGTAAATTGGGAATAATCTCAGAGGGGAGGCACTAACTATAAGGGGAACCAAAAAAGATTTCTTGTAAGATTTTAGATGAAATTTGAAGAAATTTGGAAGTGGTAAAGAGAGAGAAATTCTCTAAATGAGCTACAGCCAGTGAAAAAATGGGGGACAAGGGAGAACAGAGACTAAGAAGATCTATGAGTGAGCCTACAGCAGTGACTGGGCACAACTGGGCCAAGTTCTTTTGCCTTCAAAGATTATTTCATGTTAGCACAAGCTGCCAATAAGCCTGTCAGAAGCAATCTGCTCTGGGGAAAAGAAATACCTAAAAAGGTTTTCTGATTATGAAACTCTAAGGGGTAGCAGACCAGGCACTGGATGAAGTAACTTCTGAAAGACTGTCAGACTCTCCCTTCTCCCCACTCCTTCCAGGGCTCCACAGATATCAGTGTCTAGGGATATCTAGACAATTAACTTCCAGAAGCACAGAGATTTCTTCTTCGACTTCTTGACGTTTTATCATCACCATCACTGAAAACAAAATAAAAAAAATACAAACCACAGAGTATATTCTCAATAAATATTTTTAAAGAGAACATAAAAACAAAAGCAAACATTCTAAAATTCTACCATATAAAACAATGCCCTGATTAAAGAAAACCTAAAAGATTTAGTCATGTCTGACTCTTCATGACCTCATTTGCAGTGGTTTGCTATTTCTTTCCCAGATCATTTTACAGATGAGGAAACTGAGGCAAACAGAATTATGTGACTTGTCCAAGTTCACAAAACTAGTAATTGTTTGAGGCCAGATTTGAATTTGTGAAGAAGAATCTAAACTCCAGTGTCAGTACTCTCTACCCAGAACTACTTAGAAGACATAAATTAAAATGCTGATTCTGTCACTTGGTACTTTAAGTAAATGTAGTCAATTGACTTTATCCTTCTTGGTCTCAGTTTCCTAACCTGAAAATAAGGGGGTTGGATTATCTGACCTCTAAATGTTCCCCTAGCAATAAATCTAAAGTCAGCGATCCTAACATAACAAAATCTAATCTTTCAAGCCAGAAAGCATTTTTTATTATGAAATAACATTTCACTTTTATAAGGGAACTTGTACATTTTTATACTTTTTCATTATACTAATAATAATTCACATTTATAGAACTTTAAGATATTCAAAGTGCCTAAGCAGTTGGTTTAATGGATAAAATATTGCGTGAGGGAGGTTCAAATCCTATATCAGGCAATTAATAACTGTATTAAGGAAAAGAGAGATCTCATATTGTAGTTTCCCCCATTGTAAAAAGTGATACTCTCTGGGATTATCTTTAGCACTGTTATAAAGAAAGAGATTTACAAATGAATGATGGTGATAAGGTTTGTCTTTAAAAAAGGAGTTCTTTTGTTACTTAAAAATATGATTTGATTTGGGAAAGAAATCTCATTTGTACCCTTGATTTCAGCAATACACTTCTCACAAAGTATTGACAGGGACTGGCAATCTCACCATTACTTAAGTACTACAGAACTACATCACCATATTCTTCCATTTTTATGTCTATGCTGGGGTTGTCTGGGTTCCTTCTGAAATTCTGACTATTTATAGTGTTTGTTTAATATATTCAGAAGCACTCAGCAAAGTGTCCTGTGTGTGGTAGATTAATAGATACATTTTGATAATGTTTCTAATTTTAACATGATTTGAATAAGAAAGACTTGTAGTACTTTTAAAATATAAAGAATGGAGATATTTATTTCCTGTGAAGCAATAGCTTCTTTCCCAAGACTCAGTGGGGGAAAACAAAGCTTTGAAATCTTGAAATCTTGTCCAGCAACTTCACACAGATGGTAGTTTTCAGAAAGTTCCAAATGCAAGTAGAGGCAGTAAATTTTGGGTTCCTGTACTAATAAAGGGACATTTGGGTGACTCAGTAAATGGAGTTTCTGGCCAGGAGTCAGGAAGACTTAAGTATTCTTGTATTCAAATCTGATCTGTTTGTTGTTGCTTGTTCTTTGTTCTTGAAGAGGACCATGATATCAAGGAAATGATTCCATGGTGTAAGAGGAAATTGGATTTGAGTGAGAGAGGATTGGGCAAGGTCATCTGTCTTACTTTGTGAAGTACCTCCTAGTTATGGGACCTGAGCGAGTCACTTCACACTGTTTGCCTCAGTTTCTCATCTGCGAAATGAGTTGGAGAAGGAAATGGGAAATTATTTTGCCAAGAAAACCCCAGAGAGTACAAAAAGTTGGACAAGATTGATGCTACTGAACAACAAATACTAACATAAGCTCTAAAGAAGATTTGCATTTTTTATATATGATAAAAGAACCTTTTAGTGTCCATACTCATCTCCATCACAATAGCCTATGCTTGCCTAGAATAGCCCATGTTAAAATTGTCTAAGACATTTTAAATTTTCTGGATTCTTTTCAGGACATGTTCATTTTTACTAAAAGAAATGCTAAAGATATGGGTGATAAGTAGATGCCAAACTAGAATTCTAGATTGCAAGAATTCCTAATAATGCTTCAATTCTCTTAGGGAAATGCTTATTTATATAAGGAAATTCAATTGTTTATTTATAGAAGCAAAAATCAGGGGAATTCCATACACTGGTTTTTAATGCTTTGTCACCAGTGTCTTTGTTTCCCAGCATGTTAATTATTAGCTTGAGAATGCAACAGTCTATATTGCAGCCTGGCTTTGCTTCTAATGAAACAACCATTATGGGCCATGTATTACAGATTAAGTGGGTTATGGGTGTTTTTTATTTTTAATTTATGACACGGGGAGGATACTAATAGCATTCTTTTCCTTTGGCCTTTAAAGACTTTGGATCGCAAATAAAAAGATATATATGTATTTTTTTCATTTTCATAGGCAAAGAAACAGCAAAGTTTAGAAGAGTTTATAAGAGGGTACCAATGCCAACACCAAAATTAAAGGGTTATTTGGCAAATTCCATCTTATCATTTAGTGGCTTGACCTTCAAGATTCCAGCTTACAGACCCAGAAAATGCCAGGTCCAAATGAAATGTGCTAAAAAATGATGATGATGGTGATGATGATGAATACTCATAGTCTTTAATCTGCATAGAATAAAAAAGCTTTCAAAATATGAGACAGAGTGGAAGAAATTTTTAAAAGTAGGGAAACAGGAATAAGTATATATCATTTCCATTATCCTATCCATTACTAGAAATTTTTTTCCAAAGAAAATTTCAGTTAGTGTACAGAAGTTGATTCTGAATCCCAAAACTTTTTTTAATTAGAAAAAATAATTTTACACATCTATACAACAGTTGGCCAAACACTAAATACAAATGTTAATACAGCAACTTGAAGCCATTTACACCTGAAATTAATTGAACATAAAGGTGAAAAGAATGAAAAAGCAAATTGATTTTCTTTAGTGCTTTAAGAAAGAAAAAAAAAACATTTTTCATACGTTGTCTTGTGAGGTTTATAACAACTCTGTGAGGTGTTACAAATATTATTATCCTCATTTAACAGATGAGGAAGCTGAAGCTGGGAAAAGTTGAGTAACTTTCTTAATGGTCACATGACCACTAAGTGCCAAAAATAAGTTTTGAATTCATTTTTATGATTATTTTTCTATCCATTCTGCTCCACTGGCATTAGAAAGCAAAACCTGAGCAATATCATACTTGAGTAGTCCACTGTCATTAGATTTAAATACATAAAGGCCAGGTTTTGTTTCATGAAGAAACTAGAGGGCAGTGGCTGCAATTTAACAGATTTGTAATCAGAAAAGCATTCAAAAAATTTGTGTTTTATGACTATGTTTCCCAAGAAATTGTAGCATTCTCTAGACAAGATGCGTATGTGTTTCCTCCATCTGACTAGTGCCAAAGCAATTTTTCCCCTGTGATTTATGCTCACATTCAAACTCTATTATTTTGTAATACTCAAGAGAAAGAGCATGAAGTAAAAGGAATGTTCTTGTATCAATGAAACCACTCCCACTTCTTATTATTCTTCTTTAGGGTGCTATTAAAATCCCTCCCCATCCTTCCAATTGTACAAGGACGTCTTTATGCATTTTTCTCATGATCTAGCATTGAAAATTTGTTGATGGTAGGTAATATTCTTTTTTTTTTTTGGACTGGACCCAGACAATTCCATTATTATAAGGAACCCTAATGAGCAAATTCCTTTTACCGTAGAAGATCAACACCTGTTAGGTAATATACAGTTCCATTGTGCTGTCTGGAAATACTAAAAAGTAATTGACAGACCCAGGGTAACTGGCCAGCAAGTGTCAAAAGTGGAACTAAACCCCAAGACCAATTCTGTCTGCAATATTTCAGATTGCCTTAATATCATATAGTATACACTTTGAGGAAAAAAGTTGAAAATGTAAATGTCAGAGTACCTAAGGTCCAGATCCTAAGACAACACGTTTTTCAAAACAAAGTGTTCTGACTGAATCTTAAAAAACTTAACTTTGGATGCCCAAAATGTATATTTATTGTTTAAAATTATCTTTGCATATATTTTGAAAATAAAAAGCTATTATTTTTAAAAAAAAGATATTGCTTCCATTTGCATCTGCTAATTTAGCTTTATTGGTTTTTCTAAGTAAAATCATTAAAAATGTACCTTTTCAATGATTGAAAATTAGAGATGGTAAAGGTCCTTTACCATAGATCAAATTCAATTCTCTCTGGATTTTCCCTGCTGAAAGAGGTTAAAATGCAGAATAAAGAACTCACATTTGACTCAGACACTAAAGAATATTGGAGATTATCTTGAGAACTGATGTCAACTAAACATTTTCTGACTCTTTACAGAAACTATATAATTCCAAAGGGAGATTAGGATAAGTACAAGCCAGGTTAGGGATCTGAATGCTGTGTCTCTAACTCCAAAATATACTTTTCTATAGGATACAAGTTAATGCTTGGGAGTTTTAAAAATAAAAAGAAATTACAGACTACTTGCCAGTATCGTGAAACTGGTGCCTTGGAAGACAGTTACAATTAACAAGCAGTGAATGATGATGGTATCCCTGACAAAGAAGGCTGTTCTTGGAAAAGTCTTTTGGAATCAAATATTAGTCCAAAGATATGAACATACAATTTTCAGACTAAAGAAAGTAAAACCATTTCTAGTCATATGAAAAATGTTCTAAATCATTATTGATCAGAGAAATGCAAATTAAGATAATCCTGAGATACCAGTACATACCTCTTAGATTGGCTATAATGACAAAGATAATGATAAATATTGGAGGGTATTGAGAAAACTAGAACACTAACATATTGTTGGTGGAGTTATGAATTGATCTAACCATTTTGGAAAGCAATTTGGAATATTAACCAGAGGGCTATCAAACTGCATATCCTTTGATCCAGCAGTGTCTCTACTGAGTCTGTATCCCAAAGAGATCATAAAAAAGAGAAAAAGACCCACATTTTCAAAAAATTTTGTAGCAGCCCTTTTTGGAGTGATATGGAACTGGAAATTGAGTGGATGCTTATCATTTGAGGAATGGCTGAATAAATTATGGTATATGAATGTTATGGAATATTATTATTCTAAAACAAATTATTAGCAGGATGATTTCAGAGAGGCCTGGAGAGACTTACATGAAATGATGCTGAGTGAAGTGAGTAGAACCTAGAGAATATTATATACAGCAACAAGAAGATAATGTGATGATCAGTTCTGAGGGATGTAGCTCTTTTCAACAGTGAGGTAATTCAGGTCAATTCCTAAACACTTGTGATGGAGAGAGCCATTTGCATCCAGAGAAAGGACTATGGGGACTGAATGTGTTTCATAACATTTTTTCCCACCTTTTTGTTATTCTTTGCTTGCTTTTTGTTTTCTTTTCTCATTTTTTTTCCCTTTTTGATTGGATTTTCTTGTGCAGAATGATAAACATAAAAATATGTATAGAAGAATTATACATGTTTGGTACATATTGGATTACTTGCTGTTTAGGGGAGTGGGTGGGAGAAAGGATAGAAAAAATTTTGAAATACAAAGTTTTGCAAGAGTATATATTTAATATTTAACATATATAGGACTGCTTGCCATCTGGGGGGGGGGTGGAGGGAGGGAGGGGAAAAAACGAGACATAAGCGAGTGCAAGGGATAATGTTGTAAAAAATTACCCTGGCATGGATTCTGTCAATACAAAGTTATTATTAAATAAAATAAAATTTAAATTAAAAAAGTATATGTTTAAAATTATCTTTGCATATATTTTGAAAATAAAAAGCTATTATTTAAAAAAAGATATTTCTTCCATTTGCACCTGCTGTAATATCTTGGCTTTGCTACAAGAATAAGATTGAATGTGATCATGAGAGAATAGAGGCCCAAAGTAAGTAAGAGACCAATAATAGTGGCCACAAATTTTAGATAAGTTTAATTTCACATCCCCATATGAATGATAGAACAGAGTGGCAAATAATGTAAGATCCTTAAAAATATCATTATAACTTTCTACTCACTATAATGTTGGAATGCCTTCCTTCTTCTCTTCAAGCCTCCACTGAAATGCTACCTGATACATGAGAGTTTTCCTGATCTTCTCAAATATATCTGCTAGATAGTTCTCTCCCTAACCCCTGCAATAACTTTTTATTCACTTTGTATACATCTAAATAACTGTATATGTTGCAAAGACACAATAGAATGTTAAGCTTCTTGAAAACAGGGTCTATTTTTCCCCTTATATCACCAGCGTGTGGCACATAGTGAGTGCTTAATAAATGATTGTTTAATTGAACTGCATTGAACTGAGATATCATAAAGAAAGGGAATGTTTCATAAGACTGTGACTCAGAATCTCAGAACTGAAAGAGGGACTTTAGAAGAGTTTCAATAGGGTCTTCTTAAATTTCATTCCTTAACAGAGAGTAAAACTGCTTAAGAGAGATGCTTTTCTACCTTTTTAGCTCTCTGACTTAGTCACTGATATAGATTGATATTTCCCTCTTATTTTCGGATTGTTTATTAAACTTTACCATAAATTTTCTGTATAGAAAACACCCAACATACCCTTTTGTCTTTTTGCTGTTACCAGTTCAAACATTATCTGACCAAGAATCCTTTCTACAAGGTCCCCATTGGAGAGATTTTTCATTCTCTATTTAAAGACTTTCATAAATTGGACAAGTTGTTGCTCCATTTGGTCCTGATTATTTGGATCTTGAGTGACTCAGATTGAATGTAAATAGTAGTCATTTATGATTTGGACAGAAACCCTGAGGATCTTTCCCTCCCAGACTCATTCATTCACTTCTTTATTTATTTAGTGTTTTTTTTTTTGGGGGGGGGGAACTAGGTGAAATAGGATATTCTTTGACTCATTTGCTAGCTAGTCTTAAACACTGAATGGGTCAAGCCTCAGTCACAATGAGACCTGTGGAAGACCATAGCTTAAAAAGACCACGGTCTCCCATTTCATTCAGTCATCTTGATCTATATCTGGTTACTGGACCCAGATGGCTCTGGAGGGAAAAGTGAGACAAGTGACTTTGCACACTCCTCCCTCACTTAAATACAATTCACTTGTCTATCATGGTGTCACTTTCCTGAGATCATGGTCCTCTTCAAGAAGGAAGGACAAACAACAGCAACAGCCTCATAAGTCAGCTCATTCATACAAAGTTTCTGGCAGATGTTGAAAAATACTTTTTCATTCATTCATGCATTACATTTTTCTACTTCTCTAATTATTTAGAAATCATTTTTTTACATTAAGCCTATATTTACCTCTAAATCTATATTTACCTCTCTGATGTAGTATGCATAGTGATCATACCCTAGTAAAACCAAATTAGCAGTTGAGGTAACCAGGTTGAGGGTGATTGACAAGCTTCCAATCTGCCAGTGAGTTACATACCAAGCATATATAAAGACTTCCTAGTGGAATAAGTTGTTGAGAATAATTTGTTCCAGTAGCCACAAAAGCAGCTAAAGCAGACACTATGGAGAGCTTTGCTACTGAAGACCCCGAGCTAAATATCCCCTATTTCTTCAACATAATCTTTAATTGAATGGTATTCCATCTCCTCACCACTAACATCTGTAAACAAAGGAACATGAAAACAATAACTGAACTGATTGATATGGACTAGTTTGCAGATAGGATATATGAAGTGCTTGTGATGTACAATTGTGAGAAAATTGAGTGTATCAATGTTTTCATCTGACTAGGTTTCTAGTCCACATAACCTAGGTCCTTGATTAAGAGTCTCTTATCAGGACCTCTAAGAGGCGGTCCAGCTTCCCAGCTATGCAGGGCTAAGTTAAAATAATTCAATTAGGTTTTCTCTCAATTCCCACAATTGAATAAACTTTTCTCAAAAGACTGAATTTGGACTAGACCCATAATTGAATAGAAATGGAACTGAGCTCGTTCCAGAATTGAATCACAAGATAGAGTCAGTGTGATTCTCTCAATTCTGACAATAAATCACCTGTTGTTCTAATTCCCTCAATTCCCTCAATTTTCTCCCTTTTGATTTATGGGAGAGTAGGAAATCTATGAATCATTTATCTTTAAGTCAAATTTACAAAGTTTTTCACATATTCATAATCAGAATTGCATAAATCAGGTTAGAGGTCAAATTACTTAGAGGGCTAATAATGGACTAATTTTGAGAAGGGAAATTTATGTGTTAACAAGGTAATCAAGAAAATTCAAACTTAAATATAAACATCTTTAAACAAAAGACTAAAATAATACAATAAAATCATCAATATTAACTAAAATCAAGTCTCCTTATAGCCACTCCCAATGTTCATTTAATCAACCCATTTTGAGTCCCAGATGTCTTATGTAGCCCTCTAGTCCCTGGATATCTACACTTAAACATTCTGGAGTAGACTTCACTCTCAGGACAGCTATAAAGAGGGCTCTGCTTCTCTAGTTCCAAATCACTTTTACAGGTGCCTAGATAATTCTGATAAAATCTGCCAGTAACAAAACTTAATACAATTTAGTACAATCTCTTAAAATTGGTTCTTCAAGCCTGAAACTTCAGAGAATTTCAGTTTTATATGGGACTTGTTTTTATCTTTATCTAAACCTTGTACCTGATAAAATAATTTCTTTAATTTTATAATATTAAGAGCATAACTATATAGTGAATTCTTCTGTTTTTTAAAATTAGCAGACCAATACTTGTAAAATAAAAAAATTTTCACTTTCCTTATAATAATTTATAATTTTTTATGTGTAAAGTCTTTAATTTTGGTAACTTGTTACTACAACATAATCAAAGCCTAAATTTTTCTACTACATACACTTGGAAGTCACATTGTTTTTAGGAGATGTACATTGTTCTTAAAAAAAGAATTTAATCCTGTTGATTTCTCAAATTTTACTATTCCATTTAATTAAAAAACTTTACATTACATCCTTTTCTTATTACTCTATTTAATTCCCTCTTTAGGAAGATATCATTCCTAAATGATAATTTGATCACAAATACTATTCATATTGTAAGATTTTTCATACTTGCATCCTATTTTAGTAACTTAGAGATCTTTCAATATCCATTTATAAATAGATTTGGCATTATTATTATAAAATCTACAACCTACTAGGATATTCCACATCCTTTTTATTCCCTCCCTCCTAGGAGATAGTTTCAATGAGGAGAGGGGAAGGGAGGAGAGAGATTTTATAGCCTAATGTATTCTTCATGAAGCCATATTGACTTTTGGTAATCTCTGCTTCCCTTTCTAGGTGTTCACCAGTCATTCTTTTAATAATAAGCTTTAGAAGTTTGAGCAGAAAGTCAATTTCATTAGCCTATACTTTTCAGTAAGGAATAACAACAACAAACAATGGTGTCAGGGGACACTCAGTCAGTTCACCATTCTTCTGTCTCCTCCCCCTCTCTCAGTTCCTGCAAGCAGTTCCTATGATCTCAGCTTCTGTTAGTCATAGGGTTGAAACTACTTGGTTAAGGTAGCTATTTTACCTCCATTCCATTATGAGAGCTATATTTTCTTTCACTCCTTTATGGGGAAAGATGCTCTAGGACTTTTGAACATCCTTAAGCACATGGCACATTCATTATTTATTGAGAAAATTCAGCTTTCTCCCTCCTTCAGGACAAACATAGGAGAACATAGAAGGAGGACACAGACATTTCTTGAGGATAGTCAGAAATTCCAGTCCTTTTCAAGTCAGAATATTTTAATGAAGTCTGATCCTAGCTGCTCCTACAGATTTTCATCACAGCTATATTTTAACTTATTGGGCCAAGGGATTTATTCTTGCCTTGATTTTTATCATCTATATGTGCGGGGTTTAATTCTTTTTTTTAAATTAAGAAAAAAAATGAACATCTTGATATACAAAAAAGAATAAAAAATTATTGCATATGAAACAGTGAATTTCTAATATGTACAACCTGAATTTAAGTACATATTTAATTTAACTTGATAGTACCAACACTATATTGATCTTTCGCTCACAAGATGAAACAACTCATCCCACTATAGGAAGAGCCTCATAAACATTATAAAGCTCCATGTGTTCAGTGGTTTTTCTTCTTCCATTTCTTATCCATGTCATTCTTTTTTTCTTCCAATCTCTTTGTACAGATGAGACTATTCTTCACTCTCTTTATATCCCTCATTTTTTTTTTCATTTCCTCTTTGAAGCACTTCTACCAGATTTTTTCAAAGAATATTCCTTTTTTCTCTATCAAGCTGGAGAGAAACTTCTCTTTTGAAGTTCCTTCAAACTTTGCAATTCTCTCAAGTATATGGGCTTAGTGCATAAACATTGTTCAAAAATTTTAGTGCAATTATAAATGCCTGAGATAAATCTTAGTTTTAAATAAATGAGTAACTCTCAGTGTACTTTTAAGGAGCAATTTGGTGGTATAGTACATAGATCCATCAGCCCTGGAGTCAGGAAGACCTGATTTACATCTGACTTCAGACATTTACCAGCTGTGTGACCTTGGGCTAATCACCCAACCTCAATTACCCTCTCCCCAAAAAAGAAGATCCTTAAGTATCTTAAACTTGAACTAAGACTTGGGAAACAATCTAAATAACTGATACTTAGCACCTAAATAACTGATACTTAAATACAAACATAGAACATCCTCTGAAAATCTCTACAGATTTTTTTCATTTTTCTCTAAACTTATTCAAAGCAAGCTCCCCTTGATCTACAAGATTTGTTTACTTCTTTTTGGTGCTCTCTCAACTATCTCATGTCCAAATGCTATGGGCCACTCTGTTTTTTAAGGACCAAAGACAAGACATCAGTTAAATAATATCTATCCACATTATTCCATCTTGCCCCTGAACCCCAGATATTTAATTCAACTCCCAAGCAATTATTTCAAAGCAAATGTCTTCGAGGCAACTAAGAAAGGGGGATAAGGAGGCAACTAGATGTCACTGTAGATAGAGTGCCATACCTGGAGTTAGGATAACCTGAATTCACATCAGCTTCTCAGACATTGGGTGACCTTAGGCAAATCATTAAGCATCTGTTTAGCTTCTAAGTGTTGATGAAAAAAAAGAGGATAACAATATCTACCTTTCAGTGTCATTGTAACAGTCAAATAAGAATAATTGTAAAGTACTTGATATAGTATTTGGCATATATTAGGTCCTATGTAAAAGTTACTTATTAGCCATTATAAAAAGACAAAATTACACAGTCTCTTTTAATGAAATTAAGTTCTATTTCTCTAAAATCTCTTTTTTTACTGATAAAGGGTAAAATTTAAATCATTTAGCAAAAAAAGAAGCAGATAATAATTACATAAAATAAAAGATATAAGATGAAATTCAATTATCTAATGAGTCCATCCCATTTCATGTTGCTGATCATCTTCAGGAATTTTTCTTTATTTTCCTGGCTGTTAGGCACTCTGATTCTTACATTTTATTTCAATATGTCTCTTAAGGTCATTTCTCTCTAACAAGTGGTTGATTGTGTTATTATCTTTACTTTTGCCCAAAGTGGCAAAGACTTGTCTATCCAGTCATTTAAATGATTCAGACTGGAAGTGCTGTAATCATATGCATTGTCTCTTTCTTATCTTAACCCTTTTTTCTAATTTGAGTCTGACTTTGACTATTGTTTTAGCCAACTAATCATCTGACTTGCACATAGCCAGATAATTCCAAAATAACATCTATATCTTTAAGTAGTTGTATTCTATATTTAAAATACGGTCCATTTCATTTTTTGTAGTATTTAATGTTCATATCTTGTTGTATTCTGACTCCTTTCTTGAAGAAAGTATTCATGAAACATAACTATATGTTTAACATGGGCAGACCTTGAGCATTTTCTTTCCTGAGCCTAAGGCTTTCATCCAATAGTGTTAGATCAAAGGAATGCTGCAAAAATATTGTATCTTGATGCAGGAAAGACATTTGGTGGTACAGGTATGTCAACTGAATGAATACGTAACTGTAGTTATTTGAATTTGTAGCTAGTCGAATAGCCATAACTATGGAGAGTAAATAAAAAGAAGGATATCAACCCTAGAGGTGTGATCCATGACTTTGTACTTGAATTTTTCCTATTTACTTCTTTTCATGGTGGAAAGAGTAAGTGATTTGGAATCAAACATCTCAATTTGAATTGGACTTTGATATTTAACTATCTGTGTGAATTTAGATTCCATTAGTCTTGGTTACTTCATCTATAAAATAAAGATTAAATGATTTTCTCCAAGATCCTTTCCTATAATCCTAAAGACTTAGATGAAGACAGAATTATCAAATTTGCAAATGGCCAAAGGCTGGGAGCTAATATTTTGGATGGCAGAATTAAAATTCAAAATGAGTTGAAAAAGTAAAAATGATGGATTAAATTAACAAGATGAAGTTAGACAAAGATGCAAATAAACTGCACTTTAATTCATAAATAACTGTATATGTACACAATAAGGGTGAAGGGAGAGGAGAGTTGAACTAGAGAAAAAAATGTAGTTATTTTAATTAAGGGGCAGCTAAGTAGCTCAGTGAATGGAACATTGGGCTTGAAATTAGGAAGGTTCATCTTCATGAATTCAAATCTGGCCTCAGACATTTACTAGCTATGTGATGCTGAGCAAATCGCTTAACTCTATTTGCCTCAGTTTTCTCATCTGTAAAATGAGCCAGAGAAGGACATAGCAAACCACTCCAATACCTTTGCCAAGAAAACACCAAATGGGGTCACAAAGAGTTGGACACAACAGAGCAACAAAAATATTAATTAAATGAAAATTTAAACCAACTGAGTAACCCAATGTAAAAAAAAAAAAAAGACAATGAAAGATAAGGTTACATCAATACTGAAAAGTATAGTTTCTAGAATATGGAAAGCAATAATTCTACTACATTTGAGACCAGTCAGAAAAGAAGTGGAGTGTGATGTCCAGATAAAGGGATACCACATTCCTAGGATTGACAGAAGGCATACAATGAAGAGTAACCAGAGGGACATTTATAGTACATCACGTAGGGAATATAAAATCATAAGACTAAATCTAGAATGGAAAGGTCCTCAGAAGCCATACTGGTCCAATTCCTCATTTTGCAAATGAGGAAACTGAGAGCCAGGAAAATTAAATGATCTTCCCAAGGTCATATGGATAAGTAAATATCAGAGGAAGATTTTTTAACTGAAGTCCTCTGACCCTAAAGTCAATACTCTGTGATAATTTAGCATGGGAAAAGAAAACAAGAGTTTGGGAAGAGAGATAATGTACTTATTGTTAAATTCTTAATAGACTGCTCTTTGGAAAAAGAACATGTCTTAGTCTGTAATCTTATTGCGTAGCGTCAGAGGACAGCACCACTGAAAGTGAAGTCATTAAGATATCAGATTCAGCTCACACTAAGGAATGATACACGAACAATTAGATTCGTCCTAAACTGAATCTGCTACTATGAGAGGCACAGTGATATTGTTAAAAGAGTTTTGGAATTGGCAATGAATTCCCAAGTGCCACTTACAGTTCTAGCCATGTGACCATAAGCAAATCACTAAAATTCTCCAATCCACAGTTTCCTTATCTGCAAAATGAGAATATTAATACCTGTATTACCTAATGTTGTGAAAGAAGTATTTTGTAAGCTTAAAACAGTATTCCTATGTGAAATGTTGTGTTATTATTGTAATTACTGAATTCCCTGAAATTAGAAGTGTCTAAGAAAAGGAAGGATGACCATAGATATCTACAATGTTGTAGAGAGTAATTCTGTATTGAGTGATAGCTTTGACAAGTTGTCCTACTAGTAGCAAAGTAACATACAAGATATGTAAATTCAATTCAGCTTTGGCAAAGGCCCAGATCACTTTAGATGGAGATACCTGTGTGGGAGATTCCAGACTTCTGAGAGAAGACATTTTTCATTCACCTGCCACATAAATGGGAAGAGTGTCTTTCAACTGGTTGCAGAGATTGAACAAGTTTCCTTTCCCTTCTTCTCTCTCTCTCTTTCTTTCTCTCTCTCTCTCTCTCTCTCTTTCTCTCTCTCTCTCTCTCTCTCTTTTTCTGTTTGTGTGTGTGTGTGTGTGTGTGTGTGTCTCCTCTTTCTGATTATTAGGACGTCAAAAGTTGATAAATAAATTCCATTCTCTGTTTATTTCTTCTTTGAATTTTAATGAATAAGCTATACTTATTGTGACATCTTATTTCTCTCTCTCTCTGTCTCTCTCTGTCTCTGTCTCTCTCTGTCTCTCTCTTTTTCTCTCTGTTTCTCTGTGTCTCTCTAGCTCTGTCTCTCTCTGTCTCTGCCTGTGTTTGTGTGTCTGTTTTTCACACACATATAAATATACACATTCCATTCCTTTAGATCCCACGACTCCAAGAAATAATCTTGGGATTTTGTTTGGCCTTTTGAGTTCTAATGCAAGCAATACCACTCTAGACCCAGAAGTTTGAATCATGATAACCTTTGAGCCAGGATTTTAGGGTTTATATTGCTGTCAGACCATCAGGGAAGCCTTGAAGAGCCAAAGTTCAAAGACACTGTAGACTTGGAGTTGGTAAAACTGTGCTATATAGGAACTAAGTTAAAACTGTATCCTAATCCCTTTTTCCTGCCAAAAAACAGAGAAAGAAGTAAAGAAGAACATTATATCTTCTAGTTATATTGAGGAGGGAGTGTTTGTATGTTTATTGTTGCTCTACCTTTGAAGTAAATTTTTTAAGTAAAAAGTATTTTGACTTGCGTAGTTAAATGGACCTGGGTAGCCTGAATCCCCCAAATTAGGGAAACATAATCAATGAAACTTGAACCCAGGCAGAGAATGGACAATCCCAACTGTTAGAATTCTTACAAGGTGCTGTCAAAGGAAATTGATAGAGACAATGGTTGTTCAGCAGGGTGCTTAACAGTTTTCCAAATGTACTTAGTACTTAAGAGTTCCACAAGATTCACACCTTTAAGAGAGCATATATAAGCTAGGAGCCTCAACCAGGATGTACTTCGGGAGATCCACGAGCCCATTCTCTGAGGCAGAGTAAGATTCGTTCCAACTTCCATCTCTGTGCTGACTGGAGACATTTGGAGGAGGAGAGGCTGAAGCTGGCAGAGGCAAAGGACTAGCGGCAAGAGCTCTCGGAACCAAAGAGAGAGATAGGCCTCTAAGGAAGCTAACTGGGCTATTTTGGAAGAGACAATAAAGGATCTGGACTTTAACACCTGTCTACATTTGAGGTGATTATTACACTGAACTGAAACTAAGGCTGCTCCCAGAAGCCCTCCAGGAAACATGCTCCCAGAGAACATTATAATTTAGAGAAAAACATTACACCCAACCACATTAGGGATAACACAGAACCCATTCAGGCAGTGGGACCTAAAGTAGTTACTATTATGTAAAGAAATTCTGGGTGGTAACTTATCAGGGATCTTGTAGAGGTTGTAGAAAGTTTTACTAGAAAGTTATTGTAGAAAGTTGAACTAGATGGGCTCTTAGTCCCTCTGACATAATAGTTCTAAGGTTTTCAATCTACCCTGGATGAAAGTCAATGGTTTTTTTTTTCCCTTCACATTTGTTCTGATACTGTTTAATACCAAAGGATCTTGCTTCTCTGTCCCTCCTCACACACATCCCAATATTCTGAAACTGCTAGATGGCCCTATGGATGGAGAAGTGAGTAGAGGAAGAGTTCAGTTTCAGTCTTCCCTTTAGTTGCATCATTAACACTCCACTTAACTGTTTCATGTTGCACCAAAAAATAACAGACCATACTAATAACAATGCCATGTGAAGTCTTTCAGGTAGCAAATAATCTGAGGAATCCCAGTAGTCTGAAGCCTTTGAAGAACCCCCATGTCTGGCAGTCCGAGTTCTGATTTAACTGATTTGCTACAATCCTAATTAGTTCAAATTCCTTGAGGCAGGATGTCTGTAGATTAACTTTGTAGCTGACTTTTCCCTCAGACAAATAGCTCAATTTGTCCCAATTTAAAGAACAAAAGATAAAATCATGCTCAGTTTGTTTTAAGGAGCATCCATCCCTCCCTCCCTCCAAAATATTCCACACACACACACACACACACACACACACACACACAATGCCATGTGCTCATCTTGTACACCTGGATGGCTTGAGATCTTTTCATCTGAATCATTTGCTTCTTCATAAATAAATGCCTTTCATTTGTTGAAAGCAACAGGTTGATTATTAGGACTTCAAATGTTGATAAATAAATTCCATTCTCTGTTTATCCCTTCTTTGAATTTTAATGAATAAGCTATACTTATCAACATGACATCTTATTTGTGCATATTTAGAGAGTAATAGCAGAGTAAATTTTTGTAAAAATGATCTGCCGAAGCATATGAGTTGTTTCATTTAGAAGTGTTTTATAAATTTATCTCCATTGGGAAAAAAAAAATCCTTGCCAAATTTCAGATTGGAAAATTTTATAACTCCAAATAACATTAAATGTCATAGTTGTTTGGTATTTTTATAACTCCAAATAACATTAAATGTCATAGTCATATATTCTCAAATATGCTAATGTAAAATATGCAAATATGCAAAAATGCAAGAATGGTTTGCAAAAATGCAAATATGCAAATAACATCACTAATTCAGAAGTTCCTCAACATTGGTATTCACCAATTCACCAATATAATGATGCCTGTCTCTGGATTATTGTCCATGTCCTCCCCTAAATTTGGAGCAGTGAGTCTACCTATGGTGCTAAAGACCTCTCTCCCTCTTCTAATATCCAAGGAAAATCTGCCATCCTTCATCCTTTCACATAGTCAGTCCATCTTCTTTTCAATCTCACATTTCTGTCATCTTCATTCCTATTCTTCTCTAATACTCTCATGTGTTATATATTGCCACTGAAGACAGCTAGATATTGTTGTAAATAGATGGTAGAAGTAGAAGTAGAATTGGGAGAAGTGGTAGAATTAATCAGGAAGGCCTGTGTTTGAACTTTCTCTCAGGCACCTATTAGCTATGTGACTTCAAGTTCAGTTTCCTCATCTGTAATATGAAGATAATTCTAGTAACTACTTTACAGCATTGTTGTGAAGAATAAATGAGATATATATATAAAGTATTTTGCAAACTTTAAATCACTACAGAAATGTTAGCTACATTAACAATGATCATATACCAGAAACATCATCTCAATTTTGGAAAAGTCTTGTTTCAGAACAGGCTTTAAAGAAGAATTGCTCCATTCTTGTCATTTCAGTCCCTGGTGAGACTCCTGAAGCAAAGTGCTTCTTCCTACAACAGAGTAAGGTCTAGGGGTCTTGAAATTGGTCTGAAGTTTCAAAGTTTTTCTTCAATTCATTTAATCAGAGAGAATACTCAACCTCTATAACTTCGATATGCTTGTTCTTCAGGTAAGAACTTCCAAAAATTATATGGTGTTTGGAAGTTTCCCAAAGGAGAATGGGAAACTTATCTTATGCTTATGCATACAGAACTTAGCTTATGCTACAGAACTGATCTTGATTTTGATGAGGTAGTAGCAGCTGACTCAGTTATGATTTGGGAGGACACAGAGCATGCTAAGACTGAATGGATAAGATCTTACTACAGTTCTCCTACTCCAAACAAATTTTATTCCATTATGGGAAATAGAACTGATTTTTAAAAATATACTTGGCCAGAAGTTAATAGTCTTTTGCTATCACTTCAAGGTTGCTTTTAAAATGCATATCTTTTAAAGCTTCACCTATTTAATTTAATTCAGCAAACATTTACCAATGGATGATTATGTATCTAGCACTGTTAAGTGCTATGGAGGTTAAAAACTTCAAGATATAGCATTTTGTTGACTTTTCTTCCTTTTTAAAATTTTTCTTGGGTTTTAATTTTTTATTTTTTTTCCTTAGTTATGTATAAAAATAACATCCCACATTCATTTTTAAAACTCTGAATTTCAGCTCACACAAATCATCAGCATTTCTAAATATTACTGACCAAGCTCAGAGCAAGAAAAAGAAAGAGAAATTCTGTTTTAAATAATTGTAAACAAAATAAAATATTTGCTGTCTTTGCAAAGACAAACCCAGGAACTATATGAACACAATTACAAAACACCTTTCATACAAATAAAGTCAGATCTAAACAATTGGAAAAATATCAATTGCTCATGGATAGACCAAGCTAATATGTTACAAATGACAATTCTATCTAAATTAGTTTACTTGTTCAGTTCCATGCCAACCAAATTCTCAAAAAATTATTTTGCAGAACTAGAAAAAATAACAAAATTCATTTGGAAGAACAAAAGGTCAAGAATATCAAGGGAATTAATGAAAACAAATACAAAGACGTGGAATCAGACCTAAAACTATATTATAAAGCAACAATTATCAAAACCATTTGGTACTAGCTAAGAAATAGAGTGGTGGATCAGTGGAATAGGTTAGATATACATGACACAATAATTAATAACTATAGTAAACCCTCAAAGTCCAACTTCTGGAATAAGAACTCACTATTTCACAAAAAAATTTCTGGAAAAACTGGAAAATGATATGTCAAAAACTTGGCATATCCTTACACCTCACACCCATACCAAAATAAGGTCAAAATGGATACATGATTTAGGCATAAAGGGTAATACCATAAGAAAATTAGGAGACAAGGGATAATTTACTTATCAGACCTTTGGAGAAGACAGGAATTTATGACCAAAGAATTAGAGAAAATTATGAAAAAAGGATAACTTTGATTATTAAATTAAAAAGATTTTGTACCAACAAAATCAACACAAACAAGATTCCAAGAAAAGTGGGAAGCAGGAAAAAAAAATTTACAGCCAGTATTTTTGATAAAGGTCTCATTTCTAAAATATATAAAGAACTATGTCAAATTTATTTTAAAAATGTCATTCCCCAATTGAGAAATTGTAAAGGATATGAACAGACAATTTTCAGATGACAAAATCAAAGCCATCTATAATCATGTGAAAAAATGTTCTAAATAACTATTGATTAGAGAAATGAAAATTAAAACAACTCTGAGGTACCACCACACACCTCTCACAATGGCTGAGATGACAGGAAAAGATAATGACAAATGTTGTAAGGTATGTGGAAAAACTAAGACACTAATGCATTGTTGATGGAGTTGTGAGATATTCCAACCATTCTGGATAGCAATTTGAAACTGTGCCCAAACGGTTGTAAAATGTGTGCAACCCTCTGACCAACAGTATCATTCCTGGGTCTTATCCCAAGGAAATCATAAAGCAGGAAAAAGCAGCCACATGTGCAAAAATGTTTGTAGTAGCTCTTTTTGTGGTCACAAAAAATTGGAAAATGAGTAAATGCCCATCAATTGAGAAATGACTGAATAAGTTATGATATATGAAGGTAAGAAATTATTATTGTTCTATAAAAAATGCTAAGCTGATTTTTGAAAGACCTGGAAAAATTTACATTAACTGATGCTGAATGAAACAATCAGAACCAGGAATATATTGTACACAATAATAGCAAGAATGTGCAGTGATCTTCTATGAAAGACTTTGTTCTCAGCGGTTCAGTGATCCAAAGTAATCCCAATAGACTTTGGACAGAAAATGCCATCTGCATGCAGAAAGAGAACTATGGAGATTGAATGTAAATTAACACATGCTATGTGTTATACTATGTTCATGCTATGCTATGAACATGCTATGATCACTTCTTTTTTCTGTTTTATTTTTCTCTCGCGGTTTTTCCCCTTTGGTCTGATTTTTCTCTCCCAATAGGATTTATAAAGAAACGTATATCAAAAAAGTTAATATACATGCATAACCAGGAAAAACAATAAAATGTTTTTTAAAAGGATTAAAAAACCAGCTCTGAGCTCCAAATTCTCTTCCTTCTTTCCTCTCCATCCAACCCCTCTCTGAGAAGGGAAGCAATTCAAATATAAATTATATTTGTGTAGTTATGCAAAACATCTCCATAAGTCATGTTGCAAAAGAAAATATAGAGAAAAATTTTCAAGAAAAGTAAAGCAAAAAATGTGTGCTTCAATTTGTATTTAGACAACATCAGTTCTTTCTTTGGGGATGGATAGCATCTTTCATCATACTTTTTCAGAGTTTTATTATATCAATGTACTGATGAGAATTTTCATTCACAGCTGATTATCTTACAATATTGCTATTACTTTGCACATTATGTATTTCACTTTGCATGAGCTCATGAAGTCTTTCCAGGTTTTTTTCTGAAAATTTCCTGCTCATCATTTCTTAAAGCATACTAGTATTCCATCATAATCATATACTAAATTTGTTCATCTATCCCCCAATTGATGGGCATCCCCTAAATTTCCAATTCTTTGCCCTCAGAAAAAAACTATTATAAATATTTTTTACATATAGTCCTTTCTTTTTTTTTTGTTTGAAATACAGACAGTAATAATATTGCAAAGGGTATGCATGGTTTTATAGCCCTTTGAGCATAAATTCCAAATTGATTCACAGAATGGTTAAAACTGTTCTCTCTTTGAACTAATTCTGATGAGAGTATAGTTTAATAACTCGTGCTCACTCTTTACTTGCCTTTTTATGGCAGATAATTTACCCCATTCATTATCTGGAAGTTGGCCATATCAACAAAATCATAGATCAAGTCTCTATTTTCTCAAGAGACTTTAGAATCCATCAATGTGCCTATGCCCAAGATGTTACCCACTTCTCTTAGAAGTCCTAGTTTTAGTTACTTCTTACTTAACTACTACCTGCTTTAGACACCTTTCTTTTATGTCCCTAGTTGTTAGTATTCTCTCTCCACAAATGACTATATATACTTCTCTATTCACATGTTATGCTTCCCTAGTAGAATGTAAGCCCTTTGAGGTAGAAAATGAGTTCTGCCAGGAAAAACCTGTAAATTTGACTAATCCCCAAAATTTGGATTGGGGAATGATTTTAGGAAGGGGGAACAGTGTGAGCAGGAAATGTAATGGAGGCAATAATGAACCTGGTATGTATATGAGTCTGTAAGGTAATCATGAGGGAGCTTGGTAAATAGAGTATCTGGCCTGGAGACAAGAAGACTTTTCTTCCTGAGTTCAAATCTGGTCTTCAGCACTTGCCAGTTGTATGACTTTGGACACCTCTGTCTGCCTCAGTTTTCTCATTTGTAAAATGAGGTGAAAAAGGAATGACAAATTTTACCAGTATTTTTGTCAAGATGGGATGGTGAAGAATCTTTCACTATTCAACAACAACAATGGCAAGGAGATAAGTGAGAATAAAGATGAGACCATATTATAGAAGGCTTCAGATATCAATATAGAAAATTTGAAATTAATTAAATAGGCAAAGAAAATCATGATCGATGGGAGAGGATCACAATTATGAATAAATTAATGAACATAAATTATTTATTGATTATTTATGATATGTTGAGCAATATAAGTACTGGACATAAAAATGCAAAAGTACAACAGCCTCTTCCTCTCAAGAAACTTATGTTCTAATAGGAGACTACAAGGATATAATATGGTATAATATGGTGATCAGGGAAGGAAATTTTAGTCTGAAGAATTACAGGAACGGTAAGTTGAATAATAAGGAAACCTATTCACAGTATTTCAACAAGCAATAATAATATCTATTTGTTTTGATTATTGTGCCCAGGATAGGGAGGATAAGTACACTTGGCCAACTAGAGTTCTAACTTACCTTCCTAGATGCAGAGATAAGATCTAAAAAAGATTCCTATTCTTTTGTTGAGTTGTTTTAGTCCTGTCTGACTCATTTAGAGTTTTCTTGGCAAAGATACTGGAGTGGTTTGCCATTTCCTTCTCCATCTCATTTTCTGGACAGGGAAACTGAGGGAAGTAGAGTTAAACAGAGGGAAATAGGGTTAAGTGACTTGCTCAGGGTCACATAGTTGGTAAGCAAGGCTGGATTTGAACTCCTGAAGATCAATTCTGACTCTAGGTCCAACACTCTTTCGCTGTACCACCTAGCTATCCCACAACCTACCACCCTCTTCAATATTTCCCCACCCCAAGGATATACCTATATCCTTGAGTTATTATATTGCTGTATCAGCAACTCAATCTCTTAATCCTATTTCCCAAATTTTTGTCTCCTTTTTACTCTAAATTAAAGCACTAGGTCCAAAATCCTTCAGTCTGCTAATTTCCTCCAGTGAGCAATTCTTTTGATACCTACTATAATCAGGACAATATAATACTGAAGCTTTCTCTGAACTTGTGATAATTGATTGTTAATTTTTTATTGGAAGTATATATAACTCAGAAATTGGCAATCACAACAAAAGACAACTGATTTTTTGTTTTAGTGATTTTCTAGATTTTAAAAAGGGCTAATAATGTAAAATAAGCTTTAACATGTGTGTGCATATCCCTCCCCTTGTTAAATATTTAATAGCACACCCCTGACTCTAATCCTCTCCAATCACTTCTGAGCACCTTCTAACCTCTTCTATAGAGCTCAAATTTTTATATACTCCTTTCCCAACAGCCACATTTCTGCTTACTTGCTTTTGCTGGTTGCTGACTTTCCTGATGATACAATTTCCATCAAAATCCTCCCTAATGAAGGCCATTCATTCTCCTATCCCATCTACCTTAGTGAGCCATAAGAATAGGTGCATTCTGCTCTTCACTTTCATTTCAAGACCTCCCTTCCCATTCCATACTTAAGGAACTGGATTTCTGAAGCTCAGGGCATTTGTTTATATCACTTTTTATTCATCATTGTCACCATTACTTACTTCCAGAGGTACTCTCCTATCATCTTCAATGATTTATCATCTGGTTTACAGTCTTGTTCTTCAGCCTATCTCCTACAATTCATCCTCAGTGAATTCAACATTGATTTTAATCATCCCTTTAACTGTCCCAGTTTCACAATTTTTGGCCATCTTGACTCCATTTTGACTTTCATATACATTCTGCTTTAAGCAATCAAGGGTACTGTCAGATAATGTTCTTCACCACCACTCAGACAGAACTCCTTCAAAACCAAGATCCCCAAAAAGACTTTGTGTCCTTCTGCCTTTCCCACTCTTACTTCTGCTGAATTTGCTTTGTAATCATTGTGACCTCCATTTCTTCAACCCTCCTCTAACCTCCATTTTTATCACCTAACTTCTAAGGTCTAATTTGTGATAAGCTATTTCAGAATATTCTTGTTAGTACCTTCACTTCTCCTGCCTTGTCTTGCTTCTGAAAGACCAAGCTTGTCAACCCAGAGTCTTGGATAAACTTCACTTCCCCCTTTCTTCTCTCCTTATTGAAATCTTTTTAGTGTCTCAGGACAAAAAAAAAAAAGAACAAAATCTAATTTATTTGAATAGAAATATCCCATATGAATTCCTACTTTATATATAGAAAGCAGCTAGGGGTCTCAGAACTGGACCTGGAATCAGAACTGAATTTTAATTTGGCTTCAGGTACTCCCTAGCTGTGTGATCCTGAGCAAATCATTTAACCTGTAAAAGAAGGAAATGACAGACTACTCCAGTTTCTTTGCCAAGAAAACCCCATGAGGGGTCATAAAGAGACATTACTAAATTACTCAACAACAATTTTATATATAATCACAGATGAACTTTGAATGTTGTTTCATGCTCTTATCTTTAGTAGACGTCTCATTTCATTCACTCATTCAACAAATATTTGTTTTATTTCTTTTGTGTGGCTAGCAATCTTCTTTAGTACTAATTAAGAAGCTCATGAAAGATACAATTCCTACTTCAAGAGATAGATAAAACAAAAACCTAGGTAACCATGTTATATAGATAATAGTAGCTGACAGTTATATAGATCTGCAATGTGCTTTGCCAACATTTCTTCATGAAATCCTTACAAAAATCCTTTGAGATAAGTAGTACATTTTAACAATAACCAACAATAATATAATTAATTAGTATTTATATTTCATTTTAAGATTGGTTAAGTGTTGTACTTACTACATTTTCCCTTCACAGCACAACTTTCCCCTTCACTGTTTCATTATATTGTGAATGGGCAAAGACAATTAAACAGAAATTGGGGCGAGAGTTTTGCAAAAGTCACCAACAATGTGTGAAAACCAACAGATGACACAGAATCTATGATCAAATACTTATCTCAGATTTTTAATAAGATAATGTAAACACTTCATAAAAGAGAAAGAAAATATTCAGATTTCTTCTCTGGTACAAAGAAAAGAACAAAAATTTTATGTGAATTTTCCAGGTCATGGAGGCACTGTGCCCCTAACCCCCTGGGACATGAAAGGGATAACTACTTCTAGTGCTAGAAAGTGGCAAAACAAAGGACCATGTGTGTTGCAAAATACAAACTTCTCCATTTTACTGCCATATTTCTCCTACTTTTACTTCCCTATCATGTACCATATGGTTTCCAGTCTCATCACTTCACTGAACTTTTTCTCTTAAAAGTTGCCTGTGGCCTCAGATTCCCAAATGTCTATTTTTGGTCTTCATTTTTGACATCTCTGCAACACTTGAGAATATTGACTTCCCTCTTTTTCTGGCTACTTTCTATTTCTCTTCTAATTTTGGAAATTATGAAGAGTCATATGTGGAGAGGAAGGGTCTGTGTAAGACATCAAGAGCTGCCTTTGATGCTAAATATTTTTATTGCACTCCTGTTTCTAACTTCTATTTTAATATATGTCTTATATTTCTCTTTTTTTATTATTGTCTTTTCACTCCACACTGTCTCTCTTGATGGTTCACCCTTTCTCATGATTTCAGCTATCATGTGGTGAAGACTGTCCCTCACATGTAGTATGAGGGTGTTGTTGGGTGACTTCTTAGCCTTTTATCCCCCTGTTCTTCTCCAAAGAGCATTTCCTGCCATTCCTGGCAGGAGAAGAAACAATGCATTATCTTTGGCCTAAAATTTGTTCTTCTTTCTAATTTCCCTATTTTTACATAGCAACATCATTCTTGCAGTCATCCAATTTCAAAACCTAGAAATATTTTTTACTACTTTTTCTCTCTCTTTTGACTCCCACTGACAATGTGACATGGTAAAAGGACTCTTGGCGCTGTAGTAAAGAAAGACCTTGATGCAAATCCTATCTCTAAAACATGCTAGCAGAATTTAGACCAGCTTACTTAAGTCACAGATTACTCTTAGAATTTGTTCCCAAGTAGACTCACCTTTGTACTTTTGATCACAACATTCCTTCAACTTAGTGATCTCAGTACAGGTCTTCCTGTCCTGTGCAGGATTTTACAGGCTAAGTTCAAATACTATATTCTCCATGATATATTTTTGAGCCCAAATTGCAGGGATTTCTCCCTTTTCTGAATTAATTTAAGCCTTTACATTTCAAGTATATTGTTACTTCGTTTGTGAGCATGTCGTATTTTTTCTACTAGATTGTAAACATTAAAAAGCAAAGACAATGCACTTCCCTCCCTTCATTGAAGAGTTAGAGACCATGATTATGAAATATTGAATATAACATTATATGCTATTTTTGTGTTCTTTAGTTTTGCTGAAAGGATTTTTTTTTCTATTTCTTTTTTAATCTTCGTTATCAGGAAAGGGTTTCTGGGAGGGGAAAGGGAAACAAATATATTCAGAAATAAATGTGACATAAAAGCAAAAAGCAATGATTAAAAAAAAAAAAAGATTGTAAACCCAAAAGAGTGTTGCAGTCTTTTTTTTGTTTTTTCTCAGATATTTGCCTCACATATTTCACACTTACTAGCTATATGATTTTGGATAAGTCATTTAACCCTAATTGCTTCCATAGACACACAATTCTAAGTAATATTTTTTTCTATATCAGATTTCTTTTGCTCATCTTATTGCTATAACCAGCATTAATAAAAAAATTGCTGAAAATAGACATCCTTGTTTCATTCTTGAATTTATTGGAAGAGATTGCAACTTAACTTTGGTATACTTGGTCAATTTTAGGTTTAGATATATACTAATTATCATTTTAAAGAAAGGTACATTAATTCTCTGTTTCTTAATATTATTACCAGAAATTGTATTGTGTCAAGTTGAGGTTTTTTTCTGCATCTATTATTAAATGATTTTTTGGGTTTCTGATTATTAGAATTAAAATATTTTAGTTTTATTAATATTAAAATAACCCTGTATTCCTAGTACACATTCAATTCAATCATAATGTAAAATCTTTTTGATATATAGTTTTAGATGTTTTGGTAATACTTTATGTAAAACTTTTGCCTCTTTGCCCATTAGAAATAATGGTATAGAGTTTACACTTTCTCTTTTGAATTTATCTGATTCTTTCAATTATGTGTGTCATAGGAAAATTTTAGTGGTCTTACTTCTTTTGCTATTTTTGCAAACTTGTGTAAAATCCAAATGGATTTTTTTTTTGCATGTTTGATAGAATTCACTTGTGAATTCATTTGGTCCAGGAGTTTGTTTATTGTTTTGTTTTACCTTTGAAGTTCATTAGCTTAACCAATTTCTTCCTGAAATTAGTGTGTATATGTCTCTATTACTTTGTTCTATTGATTTAAGCATTTTGTATTTTTGTAAATATTAATTTATTTCATTTAAACTGTTGATTTTCTTGACATATATTTGTGCAAAATAGTTTCTAATAATATCCTTTATTTCCTTGTTTTTTGTTATGAATTCTTTTCTTATTTTTTGATACTGACAGTTTGATTTTCTTTTTAATCAAGTTAAATAATGATTTGGTTTTTTATTTGTCTTTAAAAACAGCATCTAGCTTTATTAATTTGGTGGGGGGATTATTTCAGGATTTCTATTTTGTCATTTAATTCAGCTTTTTTGTCTTTTAATTTTCTGGTACTTTTAGTTTCATTTTCAATTCATAAAATATAATTTTGTTTGTAAAGAAGCTTAGCAAGCTTTAAAGTGCTATATCAATGCCAACTATTGTTTTTGTTGTTGTTTTATTAGTAGTAGTATTAATTGTGTATTAGTATGGTGGAAATCAAAATACTCCAACTCTTGAAGGACATATCATTTGGTTAATTCAGTTTCAATGACCATTAGAAGGAAACTCTAGAAGGAAAACAAATATTTTCTTTTAAAAATTTTAATAGTAATTTTTCCAAATGCATGCAAAAATAGTTTTCACCATTCACCTTTGCAAAACCTTGTGTTCCAAATTTTTTTCTCCCTCTCTTCCCTCCCCAAGATAGAAAGCAATCTGATATAGGTTAAACATGTTCAATTCTTCTAAACATATTTCCACATTTATCATGCTGCACAAGAAAAATTAGATCAAAAGGGGAAAATGAGAAAGAAGAAACAAGCAAGCATACAAAAACAACAATAAAAAAGTGAAAATACTATGTTGTGATTCACATTCAGTCCTCATAGTCCTTTCTCTGGAAGCAGATGGCTCTCGACATCACAAATTTGTTAAAACTGGTCTAAATCAACTCATTGTTGAGAAGAGCCACATCTATCACAGTTGATCATCATATAATCTTGTTGTTGCTATATACAATGTTCTCCTGGTTCTGCTTACTTCACTCAGCATCAGTTCATGTAGTCTTTCCAGGCTTTTCTAAAATCAACCTTCTCATCATCTCTTAGATCATTAATATTCCACTATACTCATATGCCATAACTTAATCAGTCATTCTCTCACTGATAGGCATCCACACAATTTCCAGTTCCTTGCCACTACAAAAAAGGCTGCTACAAATATTTTTGCACATGTAGATCCTTTTCTCTCTTTTATGATCTCTTTGAGATACAGCCTCAATATAGACACTTCTTGATTAAAGGGTATGCAATTTTTGTGTCCCAGTTTTCCTACATCCTCTCCATCATTTATAATTACCTTTTCTTGTCTTCTTAACCAATCTGAGAGGTGTGAAGTGGTTTAAATTTCTCTAATCTAATAATTTCAGTTATTTTAATTTCTCTAATCAAAAAAGAACATTTTATATGACTAGGTAAGATTTTGATTTCTACATCTAAAAATTGTTTGTTCGTATCCTTTGACCAAAAAATATAGTATTTAAATGGAAAAGTTCATTATGTTTCAATGATTCTACTCTTACATGTATATGTATCTATGTATGTACATATATTTGTATATGTGTAGGAGGAATTCCATTGTGAATTTGTATGATAAAGCATCTGTTTCTTCTCTGAACATGAATACTAGTGAATTATGAACCCAGAGAAGGGAAAGGATAGTAACTGAAAATGTAATTAATCTAAGGGAAAGAATGTGTTGTTCATTAGACTGAGCCAATATGCATCAATACAGCTCTGTCCATAAGAGACATTTTATAAAATGAAGGATGGAAAGATGGCCACTAGGCAGGGGTGAAGGTTGAACGGGGAGAGAAAGCTTTCAAATCAGGCTAGTAACCTGGCTTCAGGCACCAATCAGAATGGAGAGGATATGTCAAGGGACAAAGAATTTCCAGTAAATACAATTTTTGAGCTTTCTAGGAACATGAGAGAGATGTCCTAGCAGGCTTCCAGTCCAGGGGAGAACTTCTGAAACCAAATCGAACATATATGGTTTCATAGCCAATGAATAAATGACAAGAGTGAAAAGGCAGATATGAGATATTTGGAGGCCTGAAGTCCAAAGGAAGAACTTGTTTGAAGAATCCACAGAAAAAGTTTTCTCTATAGGGTCTGAGAAGTCCTCAAATCAAAATTAAAATATGGAAATGAATTCTAGAAGAGCTGAAACATCTGATAGCCTTACCAAAAACAAGTCCATTCACTAGAAATCTAGAACTTAATTTGTTCTCTAGTGTTTTCAAGATTTGGCTTACTGACTGAGGACAAAACCAAGAAAAGAGAATTACTTCAGGTAAGAGAGAACTGAGAAAGCTTAGGAACTGAATGTTTTCCCTTTTTCAGTCAGCCAAACAGCATATATTAAAGACCTACACTATTCCAGGACTGGAATTTATCTACAGATATTTAAGCTTAGTTATTTCTATTAGAAAGACCACATTACAATAGATTAAATTATTGGATTTACAATCAAGAAGACTTGACTTCAAATTTTTCCTCAGATAATAATACTGGCCCTAGTCACAAAATACTTCAGTTTCCTCATGTCTAAAATGAGGGCAATAATTGCACTTATTTCAAAGGATTCTGTGAGGATCAAATAAAGAGATTGTGTGATTACTATAGACATGCATGCATACATATGTATTGTATTGTATAAAATTTTAAAACGCTAGGTAAATGGAGCAGCTAGGTGGTGCAATGGATAGGGGTGCAGCCCTAAAATCAGGAGGACCTGAGTTCAAATATGATCTCAGACACTTAACACTTGCTACCTGTGTGCCCCTTTGCAAGTCACTTAACCCCAATTGCTTCAGCAAAAAACAAAAACAGACTAGGTAAATAATACTTAGTTAATTAGCTATTTAACTAGTCAACAATGAAAGAGCAATAATAGGTAGGACTTTCCACCTTTTGATGGAAGCTCATAAGATCAAGAAATAAGCCTAGCCCCCAAAAATTTGTGTTTGGATAATTGCTTCTTTGGACTCTTACCTATCTTTAAAATATGAGAGCAAAAAATATATATATGAGGGCTACTTTATCCCTGAGCTTTTTATGCTCCTTTATTACTGGTTTATCTTTTAGGAGCTCAAGCTTGTCCTTCTACCTCTGAGCCCTACTCAGGTGCTCCATAAAGTTTGCCATCTTTTGGCTAACCTTCTTCCCACCTACTCCCCCAACACAAACACTTCTTTCTTGGCTCTTTGGCTTCCCTGAAACTGTTGTAGACAGCTATCCTGGACAAGACCAGACTCCTATATAGTTCTCTCAATTTACTGCTAGGCCAGAGTCAGGGTAATGTAATACAGGATTATTTATTGAGATTTGTGACTTGTAATCTTAGCCCCTATGTGGTCCTTAACAAGTATTATAACATTCCTCTTTCTCTGTTTTAGTTGCTTTAAAGTTTTCTTATAGTTTGTTAAAAACAGGAAACCTTTTGATGGAATAAATAAAAAGTTGGCCTAGAAACCATGAAACCCTAGGTTCAAACCCTATCTCTGACATATGTTAGTAGTGTGAAACTGTGTGAATCAGTTGACCTCTCAGTGATTTAGCATTCTCTTTAAGACTATAAAATGTATATAATATTTAGATATTCATTTATTAAAATAATTTATGCACCTGGGAAGGCTTACATTAAATCACAAGTCCACACCTTTTCCTTTAATTACTAAATCCACTGAAATGCCAAAAGCAGGGTGGAGATGTTATATGTTATTTGGAAGGAATAAGGGAAGGGAGAAGATAAAAGTCTTTTTCTTTTCCCTAAGAAAATTTAGATCCTGAGAACTCAGATGATAAAGAGACCTAATGTGAACATGAAAGCAATAGGGCAAGAGCCATGATTTGTTGGTGGAAAAAGAGCAGGACTGAGAATTAGAGTGAGTCATCAGTACCACAACTACCATATAAATTCAATACTATTTTTAAAATGCCACTTGGATATACTATATATTCCCAAAATTGATATCATGAATCATATTCCAGAAAGATTATATGAGTAGCAAATTAACAAGAAATATTAATGATAACATAAGATACAAAGAATCATCACAAAGCATTGAATTTTCTGACCATGAATAATCCAAGGATCACAAGATCACATATTTTAAATTGGAAGGCACATAAGAGATCATCTAGTTCACTCTCCTCATTTTATATAACGAAAAACTGAGACTGAGAGGCTGATTTGTCCAGGGTCACTAAGCTAATAAATGTTAAAGGCAGAATTTAACTTGGTTCTTCTTGATCATAGTCCTTATAATCATAATAAGAAATCTCAACCTATTTATTTATAAACTTCCCTTTTTTATTGGCATATTTTAGACTTAATTACCTGAAGTTATATTTTGTTGTTGTTTCCACTTTAGAGTTATGAAATCCTAGAATTTGAGGGATGAAAGGGACCTTAGAAGCCATCAGATCTAACTCATATCCTAAAAGAATTCTCCTTAAAGAGGGCTATTCCAAAGCGAATTATGAAAACATTTGTGCAAAGCTAATTATGTCATGTCAGCTTCTTTGGAATGAAGGAGAATGTATTTCTTAGCATTTTCTTTAGAATTTCAAAACTACAAATGTCAACTTTTAAAAGGAAAGGAAATGTCATTGTTTACATGAATAAGTACATGAGAGCATAATGGATGCCAAGTAGCTTATACTAGTATAACGGATACTCAAGTGAATTGCTCTCCAGAGATTTTCTAAAATGGATTGCAAACCTGCTTTTTAACAATGTATGTTAGTTGCAACAATGCAGAGAATAAAGGGAATGGAACACTGGTCAATCCCTATAGAAATAATGCTTCAAAATGTGGGCTTGGTGGAAAGCTTACCATCCAAGCTGTCTTGTGTTCAGTTCTATTCATCCCTCGCAGTCAAAGGAAAGGAATGCATGTGCCTAAATCCAGGAGAGTAGATAAGTTTGTCTTAAAACAGGTTTCTTTATTTGCTAGAGTGCTTTCCTGTAGTTGCTCTCCCCTAATTCCTAGCAGCCCCTGTTCACACAGGATGAATTGCTTGCTACCTTATTGAAAGAACTAAAATTCTGGCAAAAGCAAAAAAAAAAAAAAAGAAAGACAACACTTTTTAAAGCAGATACTAGATACTAAAGAAAACAACTCCTTCTATATAAAAAAGAATCAATAATGGGTTCTGTGCTCTTTGTGTTTCTTGTTTGTATTTGTCACAGATGTGTATGAAACTTCGGCATTTGGCTTTAAGTAATGTTAGAAAAAAATAAAACACTTTTATAGAAAGAATGGAGGAGATAATAGAGTGTAATTTAAACACCCCTGACCTACTTAAAGGAAAAATCTATTCTGTTCTTAGAACACATAAGCCAACCAACAAAAGAAAACCTCTCATGTATGTAGGCACGCCAAAACGATTTCATAACACAAATTACATTTTTCCTTCTAATGTAATGCATTTGTGTGTGAAAATGGAACAAATTCAAATTATTGCTATGCCTAGTACTATGACCAAGTTGACATTTACCTATGATGCCAGAGCATATGTACTTGGTGTTTTACAATTTAAAAAAGTCTTTCTTCACAGCAGCCTTGTGAGACAGAGAAGACATTTATACTTATTCCCATTTAAAGATGAGAAACTGAAGATGAGAGGTTAACTAAGAAACCAACACTTATCAATTAGCATATGGAAGAGTCTGAAATAAAGCACAGGTTTTTCTGGCTTCTAGACCAATAATCTTTCCACTATACTATATTGTCTATAGTCATTGCTATTTTTATTCAATTTTAGGGGATAGCTACCTGCTGTCTTCTCCTTTTGAACTAGTTCTTAAGAACTGTTCTGGAAATAAAAAGGTGGGGGGATGGAAAGCAAGACCTATCTTCCAACCCAGGCCAATATGACTGGAAAGCTTTAAAAAAAAAAAAAGTCATGTTTTCCATGATGGTTGTTTTTTACATGTTTGAGCCCTGGCTTATTTTCGTAATGACTCACAATGGAAAAATCTAGACACAATGCTATCCCCCTCTAATGTCTCCTCTTTTCAAATCTTAGCCAGAGTAAATACACCAGACATACTCTTAAAATTCATTTTTTTAAATGTTTTTCCTGAGAGGTTTATAGACTTAAAGGTATGAAGCATGAAAAAAAAATTGAAAAGTAGCATAAAACAAGTTACAGCTCTTTTTAGAAGTTAGGGGAAAGAGTAACTTTATCCTTTATAGACTTCTTAGACCTGCAACTTCTAAAGAATATGTGATCACTATTAGATCAAACTTTAGTGAAGCTGGGACCAGGAAAATGGGAATTCCAGCCTAGCACTGGAAACAATGGCTTCATTTCTAGAAATGGTCTGGCATGTTTATGTGTGTCTTTGACTTAGAATAGCCTTTGACTTAGAATAAAACAGTACTCCTTTTATTCAAATTAGTTAAGGCTCTTTCCAGAAAGTCAGTGATTACCTCTTTAAGACAGAAACATGTAATGTCAAATGCATATCTTCTATAAATTTAATATTAATAATCAACATAAACTAATGAGACACATTCAAAAGCTGCTCATATATCATATTTTTATTGCCTAACATACTTTACTATACTACATACAATATATAAACCTTCAAGTGTACAAAACACTTCATAAATATCATTTCATTTTACCTTTTGACATCCCTGAAATAAATAGTATCATTATCCATTTTTCAGATGAGAAACTAAGAAAGTCACAGGTCAAGTGATTTGCCCCTGAGGGTGGATTTAACTCAGATCTTCTTCAATCAGGAAGATTCCTCTTCATAAATTCAAATCTGGTTTCATTGACCCTGAGGAGGTCACTTAGCCTTGTTTGCTTCAGTTCCTCACCTGTAAAATAAGCTGGAAAAGGAAATGGCCAACCACTCTAGCATCCTTGCCAATAAAACTCCAGATGGGGTCACAAGAGTCAGATAGGACTGAAAAACAACTTCCTGATTCCAGGTCCAGAGCTCTATCCACTATACTACCCACTAATTATCTTTGATAGTGGGTAAGAGTAGAAGTCTAGTCATAATTGCTTAGAAAACATTATTTATTTTAGGAAAAGAGATTTCCTAGAAAGAAATTTCCATGAAATCACAATAAAGGGTTGCAGACATTATCAAATCTAACCCTTATCTGACTAGATCACAACCTTGATCAAAAAAAAAAAATTAACAATGATTAAATGCTTCTATGATAAAATATGAATTCTGATGCCTGACATTTAAAGCCAGCCACATTCTTACGACAGTATATCTTAGGTTTGTTTTGTGTTACTTTCTTTAATGGGCAGAGTATTCTAGCCAAATTGGCCCACTTGTCTTTCCTCCACATTTCTCTTCCTTCTCCCTGGCCTTTGCACAGATTATCTTTACTGTGCATAATGCATTCTCTCCCTCATTTCCTCTCCTTAAAACTTTTATCTGCTTTTCAAGGCTCAATTTAGATGCTATCTCATTTGGGAAGCCTTTCCTGCTTCCCCTTTTTGGTACTATTTTATCCTTCTTTAAATTGTCTTGCACTTCACTGTGTACATTTTATATAATTTTAACAAATTATTAGTTCTGCGAGAACAGGGACTATGTCTCCTGGCACTAGCATAATTTATCAATCAACAAACATTTATTAAGCACTTACCATGTGCCAGTTACTGTCCTAAATTCTAGAGATACAAAACAGGCAAAAAAAAAAATACTGCTCTCAAAGAGCTTACGATCTTAGACCAAAACCTTGTACATAATAGGCATGTAAACATATTTTTAAGAGAATGAATGAATACCTGTACAAAACCTTTGAGAGAAGTCTTACAGGTCTGAGTGTTTTCAAAAATCCTAATATTTATCTCGTGAAGTATACTCTGAATATACCCAAAGGTGTATGCAGAAGTGGAGCCAGACATTTGGCTGGTTAATTTGTCAAACATTCTTCCATAGTTTCAACCCCATGCTTCTTTTTAGCTTCTTTCCCTTTGGTTTTTAATCTGGAAAAATTTAACCACTTAGTCTACAAAATACATTTCAACACAATTTAAAATTTGATTATATGCTGTACCAGTTTTCTTGATAAATTAAGAAATTTCAGGCATGACTCCTTTCAATGAGCTCCATGTCCCAGCCAAACTAGCTTCCTTAAGGAAGTTAGGAGGAGACTGCTTATACATTGTCATCTCTAATCTCCTTAACTCTCTTGATATGAATTACCCTGTGTAGTCATGTCTGACAGTATCTGGTTGAATAGTAAACATGACGTGTGGGTAATCTTATGAATGTAGGAAATGTTACTAATAAGCACTTTAACTACAAATTTTTTAATAAAATTGTGCTAAGATCACTTTATCCTAACAGGAATGGAGAATTTGCCTATAGCTTTTCCATTTTCTTTAATTGATAAGGAAATAAATTGAAAACCTAGGCTAATAGATTTATAGCATTTGAAATTTAGGATCCATTCAATAAAATTCACACACAAAGGAAATCCCTACTCTAACATACCCAACAAAAGCTTATTATCCAGCCTCTGCCTGATGATCAATGGGAACTCATCCCCTCTCCAGATTTCCCATTCCCAGACTTGTAAACAATTGTGATCATTATAAAGTTTGTTAAGTTTTGTTTTTATGAAACCAAATTTAAATTGACCTTTTCTGCAACTACTATCCAACAATCTGGGGTCTTCAAAAGATAATTCTAATCTTTTTCCATATCACAATACTTCTGGTTCTTAAAGCCTGTTATCATGCCCTCCCTTGAAGTCTTTTGTTCTTCAGGTTAAACATGTCCAAGTCCTTCTGATGATCTTCTTATGTTATGGACTCAAAGAAGGCCCTTTACTCTGCTAATTGTCCTTCTCTGGATATTCTCCAACTTATCAGTGTCTTCTAAAAAACATGTAATGCAGAAAAGAACATATGCCCAATGAGATCTGCTGATGAGGTTTTATGGCACAGCAGAGCTATCAACTTCTTAATGCTTAAAGTAAATCCATCTTGCTTTGTCAGTCATTTTTTTCAGTTGTGTCTATCTTTTCTTGATTCCATTTGGCGTTTTCTTGACAAAGATACTGAAATGGTCTGCCATTTTCTTCTTCAACTCCTTTTTATAGATGAGGAGATTGAAGTAAACAGAATTTAGTGCTTTGTTCAGGGTTACACAACTAGTATGTGTCTGAGAAGAGATTTGAACTTGGGAAGAGAAGTCTGATTCCACAGCCAGCATTATATCCATCTTCATCATTTACAAACTTATATTAATGTAGCCCACAATCATTTCTAGAGCTGCAATATCACATTGTTGTCTCTTGATAACTGTGCAACAGTAACACCCCCAATTTTTTTCTAAAACTAGTCTATTCATTTCTCCTCCATCTTATTGTGAAGTTGGATCTTTTTAATCCATATGAAAGAGTTCACATTTGTTGCTATTGAATTTCTCCCTGCTAAATTTAGTCCAGGGCTCACATCTGTCAAGATCATTTTAGATTTTGACTCCGTCTGCACTAGGCTTCCCTCTCAGTTATGTATCATCTGTAAATTTGATGAGCTTAACATCTATGTTTTTATTCAAGCCATTGATAAAATGTTAGACTGCACAGAATCAAATACAAATAGAATTATAGGATAATCTATTGGAAATCTTTATGTTAAAACCATCTGATCAGTTTTGAATCCATGTGCTCTATCTTCTAATCCATACTGTTCTATCTTCTCTACAAGAATTGCATGAGATGCTTTATCAAAATTTTTTCTCAAATTTAGATCATCCATAGTCACAGAATTCATTTTGTCTACTAGTTAATAATCTTACTCTCCACCCAAAAAAATGAATGAGCTTAATTTGGCAATTAAGTTTTAGCAATTCCATAACAAAGGAGGAAGCAATATTTCTCAACACCTAAAATTTTAATTGCTTACCACTTCATTGACCTTCAGCTTTTTCTTCCACTTTTTGAATAAAATCTCTAAAGTGGAACCTAGTCCTCTCTGATAGAATGTTTAACCATAGAAGGTCAGATCCAAAATGACCTCAGAATCACATAGCCCCATCACTTTATTCTTAAGGTGAAGATAAAGGATCTAAGAGACCAAATCATTTGCACAAAATTATATGGTGAATTTGAAGTTGTAGCTGAAAAACCAAGATCTCCTAATTCTAAGTCCAATGTACTTTCCGCATTATGACATTTCTTGTAGTTATTAACAACACAAATAAATACATTAATCATGAAATAAATAAAATTTTAAATTATTTTCAAAATTTACAAATTAATAGTTATCATGATCTTAGAATCAAAATCTATTTCAAAACATGATATAAAAAGAGTACACAAATTTTCGCTGGAAACTAGTCACAAATTTAATTAGATGTTTTGATAGTGTAGTCATTAGAATAAATGATCACGGTATTGGGTTCCATATCTCTGCCCTAAAATAGACAGTTATATTATTCTTTAAAATGTTAATTAGGCTGAGATTATACAACCTATACCTGGGTAGACTTCTTCATCAAAATCAGAAAGATGAATTCTACATATACACACGCTTCATTCACATATGTACAAGTTATCTCAAAAAAATTTAGGCTAGTTTTAAACATTAAAAATTTAAAATTGCCTGAAGAATTTTGGAACATTATACTCCTTATATGACAAGAACTAGTCTCTACATCTAAGTTATTAAATAAACAAACTTTCTTGCTGATGGATTTCCAATTATTAAGCCATATTATATAATAATATAATAATTTTAAATAATAAAATTTAAATTTTATTTAAATAAATAAATAATTTTAAATTATTTTAAATAATTTTAAAGCTTTGGCATCACATTTTGTCACTAAATTTTATTCTTTTTTTCTTGTTAGAAATTTTAGATTAAATTGGAGAAGTGTGAATGCCATTCTCCTTCATTACAAAATTGTTACTTCCCAGCTAAGATTTGAGATATTTTCATTTCAAACTAGTAGTCTGATCTTATCTTGCTGATGAATGTTTACAAAATTATACCTTAAAAATTCTTAAATATATTTAGTAAATACTCATTTAGTGACTTGTAGTGTTTATTTAGTTCACTATAAGGGATTATTAAGAGGATCTAAATAAAAATATTTCATATATTGATATATCAGTTAACTGTATCTAGGTGACCTAATGTGTATTTGAAATTTTCCTTCTTTAAAAGAGCCTATTTTATAATATCAAAGAATTTTAATGACAAAAATATTGAGTAGCAAAAGGGGAAGTGAGAGAGCTGACACAAGAAAAATCTGAAGACTTTCCATTATCTCTTTTCATTTGTTAAATTATCCTGCTACATATTTCTCTATCTAAATACTTATTTACCTGTCCATATTTAAAAAATTGTTTATTATTTCTCTCATGCCAACACCCAAAATTGAATAATAAATGTGGTCTTTTAAATCTTCAAACAAGTATCCATAATTCACTATATGGTCACTATGGCCTTATTGGCCATTTCAAAAAATGCACATCTCATTTGTGACTTTAAACTCATAATCTCTCTGGCAAAAGGTGAGTGACAGGATTTATCTTCATGCTTCTAAACTTATGAATTATGAATTCATTAATCAGAGTTCTAAATTCTTTCAAAAGATAATTACTATTATTGTTTTTCTTCTATAAAATTTCCATAATTTGTGTAAAGGATGGTTCTTTATACTATACCATGTTGCTTCCTAGAATACTCTATCAAAAACTAATTTAGTCCAATCTAATAACCATTTATAGAACATTTAAAATATCGAGGGTCCTGGGAATTTAGACAAGGCAGGGTTTCTGATTTCATGAAGGTTATAGCCTAATAAAAAATAATACATACACAAGTAACTCATAGCAAATAATACATGAAAAAAGAGTTACCACATAATACGGGATCCAATGTGGTGGGTGAGGGACAGGGAAACTAGGAAAGACTTTCTGGTTAAATATTTATTTGAATTTAAAAGATGTGAAAAATTAAACAGGGACAAAAAAAGTTGAGTAGTCATAAGGAGGTATAGAACAACATAGAACCAAGGAGGTATAAGTCATTTATCAGTGTCAATAAATATTCTCTCGTCCAGAGTACCTAAAGTATTGTCCAGAAAATCCTATTGTGATACCATATTGTGGGATAGTAGTGACCCTGGTTCTTGAGAGTTGTGCCAGACTCAAAGAGGAAACAATTGACATATTTGTTTTACACAGATTCTTCTCTCACTTCATTAAAAAGTGGGAGAAGAAAAGGGAGAAGGAAAAAGAGTAATAAGGGAAGGGTACAAGAAAGGGGAAGGGATTCAAAGGGAGGAGAGAGGGATACTAAAGAGGGAGAGCTACGCGACGTTAGTGGGACCAATAGGGAAGAAGAGAAGGAAGGCAAGAAAAAGAAAAGTATAATCTGGAGATATTAGGATGGCAGGAAATGCAGAATTGGTTATTTTAACTGCAAATGTGAATGGGATGAACTCTCCCATAAAGAGGAGGCGGATAGCAGACTGGATCAAAAGTCAGAACCCTACAATCTGTTGTTTACAGGAAACACATTTAAAACAGGGAGATACATACAGACTAAAGGTAAAAGGTTGGAGCAGAATCTATTATGCTTCAGGTGAAGTCAAAAAAGCAGGGGTAGCCATCCTTATCTCAGATCAAGCAAAAGCAAAGATTGATCTAATTAAAAGAGATAAGGAAGGAAACTATATCTTGCTTAAGGGTACTATAGATAATGAAGCAATATTAGTATTAAACATATATGCACCAAGTGGTACAGCATCTAACTTCCTTAAAGAGAAGCTAAGAGAGTTGCAAGAAGAAATAGACAGCAAAACTATAATAGTGGGAGATCTCAATCTTGCACTCTCAGATTTAGATAAATCAAATCACAAAACAAATAAGAAAGAGAGTTGTGCCAGAGAATTGAAGTCTAGAAAATTTTTATGCTGGAAGAGCTCTTACTATAGTCCCAGCTATAGGTTGGATCTACTTTCTACAAACCAGTTGAGTTAATCACCATACTACTACTCAGCAACTAGTAACTACTTGAGGATAAATCTTATAGTCATGATAGTTAATAAACATAAAATATATGAATAGTCTGAGAGCAAGTTAAGTAAGATAAAGTAGTATCAGATTATAGAAAGCCTTTAATGTTAAAAAAAAAAAAGGAGCTAGAACTTGCCTTGGTGAAATTTGAGTTCTCCTAATTGTACTATTGTCCATTTCCCAATTGAATCCCCCATAGCTGGATAATTTCAACTACCTGTTGACCTCCAACTTGCTATCTCTGCTAGATATTTCATCAAACTTTTAGACTCATCATTCTCATGGTTGGGAACTATCAGCCCTGCTATTGCATCCAAGATCCTTAAGACTTGGAACTTTCTTCACCAGAATCTGAGTAAGTTCTGGTCTTTCCATCTACCAGAATTGAGCTGGAATATGAGTCTTACCTGGTTTAGGAGACTAAGGTTTTTGAGATACCATGTATATACACATGTGTGTGTTTTTCTGGGTGTGAGTGAAACAAATCATCAGTATCTGTAGAGGTACCTTTATTTTATGTTATCTTTACCAGTTAATATGTGAACTCCTTGATAACAGGGACTATTTTGATTTACTATTCATATCCCAAATATTTAGTAAGGTACTTTCTGACACATAATACATATTTAATAAATGTATTTCCATTCCATTAATAGGCAATAGGAAGTTATTGAATGGTTTAAAGCACTAGCATGATCAAATTTAATTATTCTAACCATAGGTAAAATGTCTATCTATCCAGGAAACATTTTGGGTTTGGTTTGGTTTGGTTTTACAGAGATTTTCCCTCAAAAGGTAGGAAGCAGCTACAAGAAGCTTTTCCACAAAGCATCCTCTCCATCTATTTATGAAACATTTTTATTATTGTTATGCTGTGGCTTAGTAACTGGAGAAAACATATAGATTATATACTTGATGCTAGAAAGGAAACCACAACAATCTTCTGACATTGCAAATAGCACACTTTCACTCAAGTTTCTTTCTTCCTTTGTTCCTGTGAACAAAGATATCAGTGTCAATCTGAGGTGGGGGGGGGAGGGAGATTGGGAGGGAGAGTAAAAGAGAGAAGCTGCCATCACATCACTTTACTGTGGAATGAAGTTCTCAAGAATTAGATACTTGTCACCAGTGATCTGATGATAGCACTTCTGGGAGTGGAGTAGATCCATTTACACCTTCAGCATTGATCCATTCTTGTTTGAGATGTTTTACTTATTCTGTGTTTACTAAGAGCCACAACTGCTAACCACAACTAATCAAAAATTTTCTACAGTAAAAGTAAAAAATAAATCAACCAGTACAGGAGTATGAAAGGAGGTTGTCATACTAAAGAATGTATTGATTGACCATCATTTAGTATAAGTACACTGTTCAGAATGAAGGATCCACTGGAATTAAAGGAAATAAACTATTGGTTTTTCTCCTCTTAAGTGAGTCTCACATTAACCAGTGAACATGCAAAGATATGAACTCTACCTCTCAAATCACAATGCATTTCTGTCTTCCAAAGGTAAATGAGATATTAGTAGACAGAAATAATTTATTTGTTTTATTTATGTGTAATATATGTGTGTGTGAATACACCCACATATTTTAAAGCAAAATAAACTTCCCATATACACACAACAATTGTCCTCTCCAGGCTCATATTTCTTATACTACTACTGATATTAACTTTACTTGCTATCAGGAATAAGTTTATGATCTATCTTAAAACTGGTCATTGTTTTTCTTATGGATAATCTTTTCCATAATTTTTTTCCTTATCAAAAATCATGGAAGATTTAAAATCAGAAAACTCCAGTTTGCATTCCTCTTTATATTCTGCTAACTATTAAACATGTGACTTTAGTCAAGGTCACTTAGCCATTCCTATAAAATGAGGAAGTTGGGATAGATGACTGCTAAGATTCCTTTCAGTTCTAAGATTTATGAATCAAGATTCATAAACTAATTCTGAAAAAAAATTACTTTTTGGCTGTTTGGAAATAATCAATATTTCTTTGGTGACAAGATCCATCTTGTACTTAATTTTTATGACTTCAGTTACTTATTACACTGTTCTGCAGACAGTAAGTGCTTAATAACTGATTGCAAAAGTGAATTGGATGTGCAGCAAAGTTAATACTAAAAGAGGCAAATACATTTTTTTCTTTTAAAACATTTATCTTTTAGAACATAAAACACAATGCAAGGAAATTGGCATTTTATTCTTATTTTTAAAGTTTATTTCACTGGCTAATATTACTTTAAACTTTGAAAAAATCCTTTTGCCTCCTGGTGACTATAATTTGGGCTGCTAGATGGTACAATGGATAGAGTGCTGGGTTTAGGGATAAGAAGACTCTTATTTGTGAGTTCAAATCCAGCTTTACACACTTACTAATTGTGTGACCCCAGGCAAGTCATTTAAACCTGTTTGCCTCAAAATTCCTCCCCTATAAGATGAGTTGAAAAAGGAAATGACAAACCACTCTAATATTTTTGCTAAGATAACCTCAAATGGGGTTGGATACAAATGAAAAACTACTCAACAACTAAGTGTAATTTCACTCAGAAAATCAAGAAGAGTAATAACTTTTATTTATAGGCTTTAAGGTTTACAAAGTACTTCATATATGTTACTTCCATTTCATCCTTATAACAACTTTGTGAAGTATAAGCTATTTTATTCCTATTTTACACCTGCAAAAATTGAAACTAAAAGAGATTAAATGGTTTGCATAGGTCACTCAGCAAATAAGGACTAAGACAGGATATGAATTGTAAATTGTCTGACTTTCAAATCCAGCACTCTATTCACTTCACCATCTTTGAGATCCTTAAAGGAAAGAAGATATATTATACCTGATGCAAGCACACAGTGAAGACATGGAGGAATTAAATGTCCAACAATCCAGAAACTATCTAACAGTATAGTAAAAATACAATTTCAGTGATTTAGTGTTTAAGGTACCAAATGTTTATTTCTGTTGTTCTAATTATTTATTATTTTATTATTATTAACATGACAATTCTTACTGTTATCACCAAGACATGTAAATAAGTGAGTTTTATTACTGTCTTTAGATTATTAGTAATAAGTAACCCAGATACCATCTGGGACTAACAGGTGGTAGGAAAGCCTGCCAGAGCCAAGATCACCCAGAACCCATCTGGACTGCTTAACTGTTCACAGAATTTGGATAAGATGGGAATCTGGTCCTTCTGGTGAGATAGAAGGTCACCAGGCTTTACCATGTGCTTTGCTATTGCCAACTAAAGTCTGAGCCCTTATCATCTGCCTTACCTCTGGGCTAGACAGATCCTCAGTTCCAGCCCAAAGTGATCTATGAACACCTTGGTTTGTCAGCCTCCTCTACTACTACATCATTAGGACATCAGATCTTTACCATCTACCTTGCAGCTAAATGTTCTTCTACATCTTGTCTCCCACAATTAGAGTGTGAACTGCTTGAGAGGAGATTTCTTTTGTATCCTTAGTGCTTATCTCAATGCTTGGCACTTAATAAGTACTTAATAAATACTTTTTCTTGTATTTGTTCATTTTCATTACTGATATGGTTATTTCTCAATGGTGCATAATTCACTTATTTTTCAATGATGAGAAACAACTGCAGATCACCTTCTGCTACATACCATGTAGGATAACCTGGTTCTCATTTCAATAAACAGTACCCTATTAAAAGATTGAACTATACTTAGAGTCCTAACCAGACAAAGAGAAGGCAACCTGAATTCAAATCCCATTTCATACACTTGGTGATAGTGTGATCCTGAACAAATCATTTTATCTCTCAGAGTCTCATTTTCCTCTTCCATAAAATGGGGATAGTAACACCAACATCAAAGGATTGTTGTGAGAATCAGATGACAATTATATAGGCAAGGAGCTAAGCAAATTTAGAAATGTCATATAAATATTATTAGCATCTCATTCTTATCCTTTTCAATTGGATTCAGATAGAAATAGTCCTGGGACAAGGCACTATCTTGCTTCCAATCTTTTATATTTAATATTCTACAAATTATTTCCCAGAGAGAAAGAATAAAATAACTGCTTTTATAGCTTAATTCAACTATTAAAGATATCATCCTCTGTAGGTTCAATGAAAGTATTCCTGATGTAACTCCAGCAGCAGTAAGGAACCAAGAGAGGAGACTCAGCTCATCCTAATAATGCAAGATTTAGTGGGTTTTTTCCTAGTGCTCTGTATTTGGAAAATATTTTGTTCCAGCTAGCTTAGAAATGAAGATTTGACATAGCAATATCTTTTTAAAAACTCTCAAGATTCCAGGTAACTGTTCACTCTGTATGTGACATTTCAAGTAAACTGACTTATTTATTGTTCCCTCAAACTCAATATTCCATCTCCTGACTCTGGAACTTTACCCAAGATATTTGCCACCCTATGACTAGAACTTTAAATTACTTTTTAAAAGATTCTCATTGTTTTAGGAGCTTTATACATATTATTGATACATTTCTAGAGAAGTTTGCTATGTACTACATCCATCTTTCAAAATTCCACATCAGAGTAAAGTGCATCAAGTTGCTTAGTTCAAATTTGGTTTTCAGCAAATGTTATCAAAAAATGTATCCTTCTATTGATTTTTAAGACATCTGCAAAGAAAGAAAGTCATTATGTTAATATACAGTAAAGACTATTATTAGATAAATCTTGAATGTCTCTGTCTGTATTAATTAAAATGCATAGAAGCATGAGTTACCATAATTCTCAAAAGAATGCTGAGAGTCTACAAAATGTAATAGACTTAATATACTTAAGTGCTGAACCAAAATGACATTTAGCTCAACTGACCTGGTATTCCTTCACAGATGTCATAATTTGCTTTATGCTAGGTTTAACACTGATTCTGGTTATTTCAGTGAAACTCTTATTGTCTTTGAATTACAGAAAGCATTAATTCACATCATCACTGCTTTCTCATGGCTCCTATAACATTGTCCTGCTCTTATGCTCTGTTGAAAAGAAAAATAAAACTTATCCTGATATAACATTTTAAGGGAGATTTTTTTCAAACCAGTAGAGCTGATTACCATAGCAATGCTGTCTCTATCAGTGTACCTTGCAATATTATCAGTTTTGCTGGGAAGAGTTGTTACAATTAGATTACAAAGATATTTATGCGTATTATTTTGTTTCACTATTTCTAGTGTTTGCAATAAGCCTTCTTTTTCAATGAGCAATAAAATCTCCAAACTGTTAAGAGTCTATTGACCAACTAATGATCCTGAATTATGGGCCAGGAATAAAACATGAACATCAGAATATGTTTCTGATCTAAAAATGTTTCTCAATCAATCAATCAATAAGCAACCAGGTGGCACATAGACAGGCCTTGAGTAAAAAGACTCATATTTCTGAACTCAAATCTGACCCCAGACCCTTTCTATCTATGTGACCCTGGGCAAGTCACATAATCCTGTTTGTCTCAATTTCATTAAGTGTAAAATGAGCTGGAAAGAAAAATAGCAAACCTCTCAGGATCTTTTGGCAAGAAAACCCCAAATTAAATCACAAAGAGTCATACAAAACTAACAACAAGAAAAGACTCTTGGAATTAGAGAAGAAATTAAAAGACATTAGAAATTTTAAGGGCCTGAACTAGGGTAGTAAGCTCTGTGAGCAGAGAGAAGAGAATTGAGTCAAGATATCTTCTAAAATATTTGTAGTGGTGGCAAAGAACTGGAAAACTGCAGGCCTGACCATTAATTGGGGATTGGCTAAACAAGTTATATGACTCTGAATGAATACTACTATGCTATAAGAAATGATGAACTCAATGATCTCAGGGGGAAAAAATATGGAAATGCTTGCACAAAATTAAAAAAAAAGCAAAATGAGCAGATGCAAAAAAATATTGTGTACAGTAATAGCAATATTGCTTTAAGAATGAATGAATACGTTATTTTGACTATAATAAATACTCACATTAACTGTAAAAGATACATGCCATCCACAGGCAAAGAAAGAACTGATAAATAAAAGTATGTATAGAATAATTTTACATACACACATATACATGCCTATCGGTGTTTATTGGTAGTCATCTCTAAGGTGGGGTGAGGAGGAAGAAAAAAGTAAAAAATAAATTTCCATTATAATTTTATGATATATTTAAAAGGAATAGCAAGTTATATATAACAGATTTACAATTTTACATGCAATCATCTTTATTATTATACTGTTATAGAAATACTTGTTTTATTCCATAAATTAAAAATACAAAATATTTTAAAAGAAACATAATAGACTTAGAAATGATAAGATTTAGCAAACTACTTATTTCTCTACTTAAAATACATCTTAATTAGAGAAGAAACTACTTATGTGTGGTAAATAAAGATAATGTATCAAAATTAACTTTCAGGTTTCAAACCTGGGTGACTCCAAGTATAATGGTATATATCATTACAGATTACTTCTGTATATAATTATACCAAAAATAAGAAAATTCAGAAAAGGTATGGGTTTAGAGAGAAAGATAATGTAATGAAATTTGCAATGCTGATTGAATTTATTTGATGTCTACTCATACTTGCAGCTAAATTTTCTCCTCCCACCATCCCCAGAAAAAGGAGGCAGTACCATTTCTCATCAGGTACTGCTCTGGAGTACAAACAAGAGGTGATGAATTGATATAAGAACTGATTCAGAGTGAAGTAAGCAGAAGCAGAATATTATAACATCAAGATGATAAAATGGATATTTTGAAAATTTTTACATATTGATTAATAATGAAATGAGAAAAAAACAGGAGAACAATTTATATAAGGTGGCAATTTATGCACTAATAATAATGAGGGACAACTAGGTGATGCAGTAGAAAGAGTCTGGAGTCAGGAAGATTCATCTACGTGATTTAAATCTGATCTCTTGTGTTTCTCATCTGTAAAATGAACTGAAATGTGCCTCTTGAAAATGCATATTAAGAAATCCCCAAATAGGATCAGGAAGAAGAAGACACAATTGAACAACAAACAAGAATGCTATAAAAGCAAACAACTTTGAAGGCTATGAAAATTATGATAAATAAAAAGACAATTGGTAATTCCAGAGGACAAATGGCAAACTTTTTATCCATTACAAAAAAGTTATAGAGTTAGAGTATATAGAGAGAGACAGAGAGACAGAGACAGCGACAGAGAAAGAAAGACACAGAGGCAGATCGAGGGACAGAGAGAGACAAACAGAGAGAACTATATGTATGCATATATGTAAATATGTTCATATAATAAAACTATTGAGGAATTTATCTTGTTGAACTAAGTATATTTATTTTGAGAAATTTGTTTTTTTTCCCTTCAGTGTAAGGAAAGAGGAAGGGAAGCAAAATAGTTTTTTGTTCATTTTTTTTATGATAAAGAGGAGGCAATGTGACCCACACTTAACACCATATACCAACATAAGGTCAAAATGGGTACGTGATCTAGACATAAAAATGATATTATAAACAAGTTAGAACATAAGATAGTTTACCTCTCAGATCTCTGAAGGATAAAGGAATTTGTGACCAAAGAAGAACTGAAGATCATTGTGGATCACAAAATTGATAATTTTGATTATATTAAGTTAAAAAGTTTATGTACAAACAAAACTAATGCAGACAAGATAGAAGGGAGCCAATAAACTGGGAAAACATTTTTATATCCAACATTTCTAAAATATATAGAGATTTTACTTGTTTATAATAGTTCAAGCCATTCTCCAATTGATAAATGATCAAAGGACATGAGCAGACAATTTTCAGATGAAGAAATTGAAACTATTTGTAGTAATATAAAAAGGTTCTCCAAATTACTGTTGATCACAGAAATGCAAATTAAGATAACTCTGAGATACCACTCCATACCTCTCAGATTGGCTAAGATGACAGGAAAAGATAATAACAAATGTTAGAGAGGATGTGGGAAAACTGGGACATCAATACCTTGTTGGTGGAACTGTGAACAGATCCACCCATTCTGGAGAACAATTTGGAACTGTGCTCAAAAAGCTATCTAACTGTGCATACCCTTTGATCCAGCAGTGTTGCTGCTGGGCTTATATCCTAAAGAGATCTTAAAGGAGGGAAAGGGACGCACATATGTGAAAATGTTTGTGTTAGCCATTTTTGTAGTGGCAAGAAACTGGAAACCGAATGGATGCCCATCAATTGGAGAATGGCTGAATAAATTATGGTATATGAATGTTATGAAATATTATTGTTCTGTAAGAAACGACCAGCAGGATGATTTCAGAGATGCTAAGTGAAATGAACAGAACCAGGAGATCATTATACATGGCAACAACAATATTATATGATGATCAATTCCTCTCTTCAACAATGAGATAATTCAAACCAATTCCAATTGTTCAGTGATGAAGAGAGCCATCTACACCTAGAGAGAGGACTGTGGGAACTGAATGTTATTCACAACATAGCATTTTCACTCTTTTTGCTATTTTTTGATTTCATTTTATTTTGTTTCTTTTTTCTTTTTTTATTTTTACTGGTTTGATTTGATTTTTCTTGTGCAACACAATAATTGTATAAATATGAATGCACATATTGGATTTAACATATATTTATGTTTAATATATATTGGACAAGTTGCCATCTAGGGGAAGGTGTGGGGGAAAAGGGGAAATTGGAACACAAGGTTTTATAAGGACTAATGTTAAAGAATTGTTCATGCATATGTTTTAAAGAAATATAAAGCTTTAATAAAGAAAAGGAGAGAAAAAAAGAGCAATGAGCTACAGATGTGACATACTGCCTGCACTTTTAGGCAAGATAACTGAATTATTAGTTTTACTTAACTTTCACTCACAAAGTAAGATTAATCTGTAAATACTTGTAACAGAAACAAAATATATCAATAAATTTACAAAAAAAATAGCTGTGAATGGCCAATACTTAGCACAAAAGGTATAAGGTCACAGAGTATAATCTCTCCTCTCATTTGATGTTCCACACTGTGTGAGGTCATTTGATAGCATCCACATTAGAGATCACTTATGTGATAAATGGTGATTCAGAAGAACACCAGAGATCAACACTTTGATAAATTGAAATGGAATAACTAAAAATAATTTGAATAAAAGAAACACTATGCAGATATCATATAGTCAATAAATAAAATATGCCATAACTAAATAAAAATATAGTATGATTTATTAAAAACATCATTTATGTGAAGTTTTTAGTAACAAGAGCCATAATAGATAAGAGTTCCTCCCCTTCATAGCAAAGGGATGCTATATGAATATAGACAAGTAATATTTATCACAAAGTCCCCTTTTGCTTCTCAAGAAATGTTTCATTTTTTGAACACAAATGAAATGCAAAGCATAATTTCTTTCACATTTATAGATGTGGAGATTACCAGTCACATTATCTTTTCTAAACATGAAGAATAAACATGAATAGCTAGAACTCATAATGATTGGGATTTTGCTCAAGAGTATTAAATTTAAGGAGAAGCTAGATGATACAACGGATAGAGTGCTGGGCCTAGGATCAAGGAGGCACATCTTTCTATGTGATCCTGGCAAGTCACCTAATTCTTTTTGCCTCAATTTCCTCATTTGAAAAATAATCTGGAGAAAGAAATAGAACACGGTCGAAATGACTAAAACACAAAAATAAAATTTAGATGGTGCTGACAGCATTTGTTGCCTTTCAGCAAACTAGAAATAGCAATTTAATGCCTGGTTAGTAAGAATTGTTAAAAATTGATGGCATGGGTAAGCTCCTTCCCTGACTTGCCTTGTTTCTTTCCAATTCCAAGCAGCTGACATTCCTGCCATGTCCCAGGGTCTCCGTCTCCTGTCTCATGACTAAAAATGAACAGTTTCTTTGTGCATTGAGATATTCACGCCAGGAATAAAATTCCTATTTAAATCTGAGAAAGACAATGGCCCTAAATAGTTTTGCCACCTATTCAAAGCAAAAATTAAAATAATTTACAGTCTTTTATATCTAAAATGCAGACACCAAACCTCTGAAAGCAGAAAATCTTTGGAGTTATTTTCAGAAATCCTTAGTTTAAAATAAACAAATAAAAGCAAACTTTTGGTTGGTAGCTCCCTTAATCATTTTTGAAGAAACAAAACAAGGGGTATGACACTCTTGCCTATTGTCTTTATCTGGACTTTTCCTTTTATAATTCTACTAAATGGGGGAAAGTGGAGTTTTTTTCTTTTTGCTGAACTATGTAGAATTGTGCTTCACTAAGAAGAAGAAAATGCAAAAAAAAAGTTCTTAAATCTAACTTCACCAGCAAAAAGTAACTATCCATTTATTTTCATTGCAAAAAACAGTATCCTTTCATTTTTATTAATTCATTCATAAATCTATTGCATAAAGGTAACAATCAATAGAATTTTTATTGTGCATTAATGCCTCATCTATATTCATAAACATTGAGTCTTTAATTCTAAAGCATCAGATATCAGGAAAATCCCATTTGTTCCTCAAATACTTCCCCACCTGCCTCTCTAATGCCTGAAATTTCCAAAATAATTCATTTTTTTATCCAAAACCAAATGGATATTTTTTCCTTGGTAAAATACAAATCCCTGGATCCAAGAGCTGATTGAGTCTTATTATAATTTATACTGGAGTGTGAATGAATCCATGAGATCTCTTCATAAAATCCAGAGAACATGAAGACACTAGGTTTCTGTGGGAAAGAAAGAAGAATCAGGATAGGTAGGACTGGGAACAGCAAACAAAGGAAAAAAGAAAGAAAAGACTAAAAAAAGTTCAAGACACATAATTTTTGAGTAATTTAATCATTTTATGAATAATGCTAGTACGTTTATTAATAAAGAGATGGTCATTTTGTCTTGTTATTAATTACTAAGTTATTTCCAGACTTGGAAAATCTATTCAAAGTATTTATCTCCACCCAAATCTGAGTAGAGCAAAATGGTTTACCCGTCTGAGTGGGGGCTAGATAGAAGAGAAACTTAGCTTAACCTTCAGAGACTAAGGTCTTGAAATGAGGATAAAAGCAAAGGAGAGAAACTTAATCTCTCCAAATCATTGGTTATTAACAATAATTTCCATCATTGAAAACATTTAAATTAGAAGGTACTGAACAGTCTTTCCTTGTTTCCACTGAAAGTCCACAAAAAGAACATAGCATAACTATATAAACAACATTTATTGTTAAAATGACTCCTTGGCTCCAAATTGGGGGAAATGAGTCACTCAAGTAGAAATTCAGAGGACTTTGTATTGGTTTGACATTGATACTGATTTGTCACCCAAGTCCAATATCCTGAGAGGAAATGGATTGTCATCAGAAATTCATTGCTCTCATTTAGAAGTAGAGCCAGATAAAGAATCTGTGCACACACATCTGAAATGATTAAAAAAGTCACTTAATCGAATGGCTAAGTAGTAGGCTATAGAGGGCAAATGAGTTCATTTCTCATCAAACATGTTTTGTTTACATTAGGTCTAAGAGAAGCATCAGAAGTCTAAATTAAATCTTCACTTTTGCAGTACTTATTTTTTTTTAAGATTTGTCAAATTAGTTCCAATTCCCAGAATGCCCTTAGTGAATAATGACTATTAATTGCTGCGATAACAAGGTTGTCAGAGTACCACAGACAGCACTATACAACTAACAAGGAGACAGTATTTGCAGAGCCTAATAAAGTGCTTTGAACCTAGTAGAAATTCAGCAAATATATGTTTATAGAGAAGAGATTGGTTAACTTAATCATTATACATTATATTAATTCTTGATATATAAAGTATTTATTCTCCAGGGAAGAGCCTCTCCATTGCCTCTTGCCGGAGATGAGCCTAGTTCTCAAAGGCCAGCACAGAAGAATGCAAACTCTGTCAATCCAACCAACCTTCAAGAATAGTTCTGGTAACAAACAAAAGCATCAGTCTAAGTTAGAGATCTTCATTGCTAAAAGTTTGGCCACCAAGTTAGGATTTTCTTTTTGTTTTGGCCACAATAACTTTTGGACACAGTCTATTAAGGGGCTTAGGTAATATGGGGGAGAGTCTGGGGTCTTCATTAGAATATGAAACCTAATGAGACTATAGATATTTTGAAATATTAAAGAAAAGGCCCTTGTCTGGCCACCAGATAATGATTATTTTGGTCACAGCAACTCTTGGAAACAGTCTACCAAGGAAAGTTGGGGACATGTACCAATGAGGTTATGGATTTTTTTTAACATTTTGAAAGAAAGGCCTTTTAACAAACAAAATTTTCAGGGGGTTTTATAAAGAAAGAATGAATTGGTTTGGGAGAACAAAAGACAAGATTATATTTTCTTTAGACAAGTTCAAAAGACTTTTTTAAAGTATCCAAGAAGACCCTTCAAAGTTTTCAAAGTACTTCATATATATATATATATATGTTATTTCACTTGATTCTCACAACAACCATGTATTATTATTTTCCTCATTTTTATCCGGGTAAGAAAGAGAGGAAGAATTGAGACTCAGAGGTGAAATATTGTGGACAGTCACACAATAAGCTCTGAGGAAGGTTTTGAATTAATCATCCAGCCTCCAAGACAAGTTCTTTATCTCAAAGCTTCTTAAACTATAGATTGTAACCACATCCATAATTGAATGTAGGGGTCAAAGACTTTTGATTTATTATCAGTAAATGTTTGATTTGTATACCTATTTTATATAACTATATTCTTAGTGTCAAGTAAAAATTTCTCAGACAAAAAGGTAGTTTTGAGTGGAAAAGTATAAGAAGTCCTGCTCTATCCACTGCATCACCTAGTTACCTCACATTCCAACCTGAATCCAAGCACATATCCATGCTCTGGAGAGGGTGACAATTTTTTTTTCCAATTCATTTGTAAAGCCACATTTCCCTTTAGTAAGTTTTTCCTCTAAAGGTAACAGGAATACCATGCTTTTGCCAGAAAGTCCTGGGCTACCCAGAAAATATTACAATCACAAGGGTTTTCTTTTCTTGTACTTCATATAACTATAGCAACTGTGAATGAAGGGACTTCTATAGGTAGAATCTGAAACAAATGTCACTTGGCTATTGCAAAGGAAGTATTAAGGAAAAAATATCAAACTACATTAAGGAAATTAAAATATTTGTTTCCAAAAAAATGTATTTTTCCAACAATTAACTAAATTTGCTCTACAATAAAATAGTAATTAGTATTTTTTCACCTAGGAAAATATTTTTAAATATTTGACAGTGGCTGAGGGACAAAAGGTAATGTATTCACTACAGCCTTTATCTTTTTTATTTAAAACTTAAATACAGGGCAGAGCCAAGATGGCAGAGAGTCCTCAACTCAGTCCTGCAGTAAAAATTCCCTGTTGTCTTGCAGAGGAAGTTCAGGGCAATCTCCCCTGTGTCCTAAGAGCAGACCTTAACATTTAAAAGTGAGCAAAAGAGCAAAAAGAGCTCTGATTATAGAAAGCTACTATGGAGACAAAGATCAGAACTCAAATCCAGAAGAGTACAATAAAGAAAAAATGCCTGAAGATGAAGCCACAAAGAGGGATATAAACTGGTCTCAAGTTCAAAAGGTTCTCTTGGAAGAGTTCAAAAAGGATATTAAAAGAGAGAGAGAACAAAAATGGGAAAAAGAAATTAAAGTTTTGCAGGAGAGTTATGAAAGTTTGGAGGGAAAAGCTGATCATTGAGAAAAGGAAACAGAAATTGACTGAAGAAAATAATTTCTTAAAAAATAAATTTGGTGAAATGGAAAAACAAAACAACTCCTTAAAAATAGAATTAGTGAAATGGGGGGATCCACTGAATAAAATAACTACTTTAAAATACAGTTGGCCAAATACAAAAGGAGGTAAAACATAAGATAATAATTCAATAAAAATTAGAGTTAGACAAATGGAAGTGAATGACTCAGTGAGATATCAAGGATCAGTCAAACAAAAATTTAAAAAATAGAAGAAAATGTAAAATATCTCATTGGAAAAACAACTGATCTGGAAAAATAGATCTAGAAGAGAGAATCTAACACTGAAAGCCATGATTTTTTAAAAAAAAGAGCCTAGACAAAATCTTTCAAGATATCATCAAAGAAAACTGCCCTGACATCCTAGAACCAGAGGGTAAAATAATCATTGAAAGAATCCATCAATCATCCCCTGAAAGAAAGCCCAAAATGAAAACTTTAAGAAATAATGTAGCTAAATTCCAGAATTATCAAATCAAGGACAAAAAACCGCATGTATCTGGAAAGAAATAATTCAAATATTGAGGGGCCATAATCAAGATTACCCACACCTTTGCAACTTCTATATTCAGAATCTGAGGCCCTGCGATATGATATTCCAGAAGACAAAGGAGCTTGGACTACAACAAGAATCAACTACCCAGAAAAATTAAGCATTATCTTCCAGGGGAAAGATGGATATTCAATGGAATAGGGGATTTTCGATCCTTTTTTGAAGAAAAGACCAGAACTGAGATCAGAAAAATTGATTACCAAATTCAAGACTTAAGAGAAGCATGAAAACATAAATGGAAGGGAAAAAAAACTATATTTTAAAAGGTGAAAATGTTTTCATTCCTACATGTAAAGATAATATGTATAATTCTAGAACAGTATCTTTGTCAGAGCAGTTAGAAGGGATGTACTTAGAGAATGTAAGTATAAGTTAATTTTGATGTGCTGACATAAGAAAGAAATTAGGGATGAAAAATGGATTATACTTGAAGAAGAGGAAAGGGGAGGTAAAACGGAATATATTACATCACATGAAGAGGCAAAAGACCTATTGCAGTTGAAGGAAAGGGCGGGGGGAATTAACATTGTTTGAACCTTAATCTCATTAAATTTGGCTCAAAGAGAGAATAACATACATGCTTATTATAGTTTAGAAATGTGTCTTACTCTATAGGGTAATAGGAGAGGAAAGAGAAAAGGAAGAAAAGGCTAATAGAGAGGAGGTCAGAAATGAAAAGGAAAAAGATAAGAAGAGTTAAAAAGGGGAGGGTAGATTGAGGGAGGTACTACTGCTCAGAAGCAAAACACTGACGAGGAGGGAAAAGGTAAAGGGAGAGAGAAAAATATAACTTGGGAAAAACAGGATTGTAGGAAATATAGAGTTAGTAATCTTAACTGTGTATATGAATGCAAAGAACTCTCCCATAGAACAGAAGCAAATAACAAATTAGATTAAGATCCAGAATTCTATAATATGCTGTTTACAAAAAAAAAAAATTTGAAGCAGAGAGATACATGCAGAGTAAAGGTAAAAGTCTGAATCAGAATCTATTATACTTCAGCTGAACTTAAGAAAAAGCAAAGGTGTGTCCGATAAAGCAAAAGAAAAATAAAACTAATTTAAAAATATACGAATGGAAACTACCTCTTGCTAAAGGATATAATAGATAGTGAAGAAACATAAATGTTAAATGCATCAAGTGTTACAGCATCCAGATTCTTAGAGGAGAAGTTAAGTGAGTTGCTAGTGGGATATCTCAACCTCCCTCTTTCAGAACTAGATAAACATATCACAAAATAAACAAGAAAGAAGCTAAGGAGATGACTAGAATATTGGAAAAGTTAGGTATGATATGCCTTTGGAGAAAATTGAATGGAGATAGAAAGAAATATATCTTTTTCTCAGGGTATATGACAGCTACACAAAAATTGAACTATTAGGGCATAAAAACCTCACAATCAAAGGGAGAAATAGTATATGCATCTTTCTCAAATTCAATAAAAATTACATGTAATAAATTACTATGGAAAGATAGACCAAAATAAATTGAATAGATAGATAGATATGTGAATATATATACACATAAGTGAATTGTCCAGGATCACAAAGCTATTAAATGCCTAAGGTACAGTTTGAATCCAGTTCTTTTAAGAAGAATTAAGTTCTATGTTCAATAATTAACTATCAATAATCATCACTATGAACTTTAAAATTTTAATCTTCATGACTCTCTTAAGTCTAGACAATAAGCAAAACAATCAAGTTCTGATGATGTAATGTTTGCTTCATATTGAAAATTTAATAAGTGGACATTCCAACATACCATTGGGTAGATATAATTTAGGAAAATTTGACCTTTTATGCACTGACAATTGGAGAGAGAACAGTCTAATCCTTGCTCCTATAGAGATTTATGTAGTGGATAGATCACTGAACCTAAATCCTGGGCCATCTTTGTTGTCTTAACTAATGTCTTGCCACTGGACTTTGATGACTCTGAAGGAGAGACTGATGATTTTGCACAGCTCTGTCTCATTCAAATCCAATTCACCCATGAGTCAAAACCTTAGATTACTGACCCTGGAATCAGGAAAACCTGGATTCAAATTACACCTTAGACATTTATAAGGTTTGTGATCCTGGACAATTCACCTAATCTTTCTAAATCTCATCAACCCTATAATGAGAGGACCAGACTGAATGACCTCAAAAGTACCTTCTAACTCTATGTCTGTGGTTCTCTGAAAGGCAGATGCCAAAGAAAGGGACAGCACAGTGATGGGAACCCAGCTGTAATGATATAGGATGGTTTCATTTCATCAAAGGGACAGCACGTAAAGGTTAAAATTTAAGATACAGAAGCTGTGCTTGCTATCAAGAGGAATTAGGATCCTCTGGGCCTCAGCATCCTGAGAAAAAGACCTAATTTCCTTCCACTAATTATTGCTTTTCCCTCTGAATAAAATATAATCTTCCTTCATGGAACAGATTTATTTTAAGATTTATCTTCTTTTTCAATCATAGAGTCGGTCAGTGGGATTTTGCCCAAGAACATTTTAAATATCTAAAGTTCTAGGATTTAGAGCTGGACTGAAGCTCAGAGAGGATCTAGCTCCACTAATTCATTTTATTGATAAGGAAAATGAGGCCCAGCGATTCATCCAGAGTGCTGCACTGATCAGAGGCTGGAAAGAAATTCAAATTTTCTACTTCCAAATTCAGAGCTATTTGTGAGAGTTGGGGGGAAAGGGAAGAGAATGAGCACCTATTATGTGACAGACATTGTAGTTTGTGCTTTACAATGTGTTTATCTGATCTACACAACAATACTAGGAAGTAGAAGTTATTATCAGCATTTTACAATTAGGGAAATTGAGGCAAATAGAAGTTATGTGACTTACCTAGAGTTATACAACCAGTAAATGTCTGAGACTGGATTTGAATTCAGATCTTTTCCACTATGTCATACTACCATATCAGCTACACAAAATAATAATCTCTGTGTCACTAAAAATACAGTTAAATTCAATTCAACTGATATTTTTTTTATTTTTTTTCACTCTATATCCCTCACCTCCAAAAGTTCTCTTCTCAAAATTATACCTAAATTGAAAATAATACATAAGACTGAAGTACTGAAAACTATGATAATTAATAACTAACATCTATAAAAACTATTTGCTGTTGTTATTGTTGCATATGGTATTATTTGACAAACAAATGTGTGATAAGATGCCCTCATTATACAAGTGAAGAAATCAGCAAACATTTATTATGCACCAGACATTGTGCTAAAAGCTGGAATACAAATAAGAAGAAGGGAAAAAAAAGAGAGTCCTGTACTCAAAGATCCAATAAACTACTGGGGTTGTACAATGTGCAAAAAGAAAGCTAAGAGGCAAGGAAAGGCATGATATTCATCAATCAATATCCAACAGAGAAACTGGCAGAAAATAAAAGAACTTGAGTGACTTTCCTGCAGTTTCACAGCTAGTACTGAGACAGGATTTGAACTCATATCTTCCCATTTACAACTTCAATACTCTATCCATTATACCTTCTCTTAATGAATAGGAAAAATTTTGCTTATCCTGACACTTAAGCAAATATTTAAGATGACAGGAAGAGTTGTGTATTTAGATATGAGTCACAGGAGAACAGATAACCTTGTAAAAAGTCTAGTTTCTAGGAGAAGAAATCAATAAGGTAAAAAGTAAATATATTGACTAAATACAGCTGAGAGAATACTCTCTTGGCCCTTTCCTGGGGTGTATTGGCCATGAAAGGAAGACTAGTTCAGGGAAATTCTGTGAGTAGACTCGAAGGGAATTAGTGACTCAGTGTTTAGGGCAAAAGAACATTCCAGCCTTAGACAGAAGGGAACTTGAGGCCCATAAAGAAAAGATTAAATATCATCAGTGACCAGTAGAGCTATGAGAATCATCTTCATTCTAGCTAAGAGTGATAACAGACATAAATCAGTTAAAGTCTGATTTATACATTTGCTTTTCTCAATTAAAGTAAATGTGGCATAACGACCCTGTGCAATTACCCTGGGGAACTGAGACTGTAGGGAGGGAGAGCTGAAAATGTTCTTTGTAGATGAGCCAGAAATTATTGTTTCGTTATTTTATTAAGGAAAAAAGTGGTATTGTAGTTTTTGACTGAGAGAAGAGTAACCCAGGCCCCAAAGGCACATGGCAAAAGGGAACCCAAGTCTGTAATAATAACACATGGCAAGAGAGACCCACGTCTAGAACCAAGACACTTGGCAAGAAGGTTCCAAGCGTAGAACAATGATACATAGCAAGGGGACCCAAGGCTACAATAATGGCACATGGTCCTGGGGTAACAGAACATAATTGATTTGCCAGCCAGAGACAAGAACTCACTCATAAATGACTCTAAGCTATGTGTTTTCACTCCACCTTTGATGGTGACAGTGAGTTAGACACAATTCTACCCAGGAGGATTGCTTCGGAAATAGGAACCAAAATTGATCTTCATACCAGGAATGCACTCTGCCTTTACCTTCACTCACCTCTTGAAATCACTGTTTTCCTTCCAGACTCATCTCAAATTCTGCTTCCTACAGAAAGCCTTTCCTGATCATTCAATTAATAAGCATTTATTAAGCAGTTGAACAAGTTCCAAGTGTTGGAGCTATACCCATTCATGTGCTTCCCCCCAAATAATCTTATATCCATTTGCTACATATGTGGATGTGCTTATTGTATCCCCAGAGAGAATGAATGCTCCCTCAGAAGAGATGTTCACTTTTGTCTTTATATTCCTAGCAATTAATACAGTGTCTGACCCACAGTACTCTCCAATACTCAAATGGGTTAAGAATTCATGGATTCAGGGCTTCCTTTCAGTAATGCAAATCTATGCCTGCCCATGCTGGGTGACTTTTAATCATGTTCTCCTAAAAATTTATCATAGAGAATCCCTAAGTGCTGGATGTCTTCTTTGCTTTCTCCAAACATTAATAGTACAAGATGTAATGGGCTGAGGCTTGAGTTGATGCACTGAGGTCCCAAGCACATCAGGCTAAATAGTAATTGGACCATACTCTATTAATATATAAGCTTGGAGAAAGAATGGCCCCCGCCCACTCTTTGTGCAAGTCCTGTTGTGTTGTATAGGAAATGACGATTTTGGTGGGTGGAGGCAGGGGAGTGGAAAAGGAAGGGGAAGGAGAGACTTTTGGGATTGCCATTGCCACGGTTGGCTCAGCTCAGATCGCTCTCTGTTAGCTGGCTTCCTGTCGCAGCTGCCTATATTTGCTATCACAATCTTTATTCACCTCTTCACTTTAATAAATATTGAAGATTTTTCCCTTAACCTGAATTACTGACTCCAGCTGATTTTAAATACGTGGTCATTACATTTCGGTGCCCAAGGAAGGGGAAGAGATGGCTCAATGGAAAGAGCACCAGCCTTGAAGTCAAGAGGACCTAGTTCAAATCCAGCCTCAGACACTTAACAAACAGAAAAAGTTGTCGAAAGCAGCAAAAGCAAAAAGAAGAAGAGAAACAAATCAGCTAACAGAGAGAGATGTGAGCTGAGCCAACCGTAGCAATGGCAGTCCCAAAAGTCTCTCCTTCCCCTTCCTTTTCCACTCCCCTACCTCCACCCACCAAAATCGTCATTTCCTATACAATACATCAGGACTTGCACAAAGAGTGGGCGGGGGCCATTCTTTCTCCAAGCTTATATATTAATAGAGTATGGTCCAATTACTATTTAGCCTCATGTGCTTGGGACCTCAGTGCATCAACTCAAGCCTCAGCCCATTACACAAAGTTAAATAGAAATTAATTCCTGCTTGTCAATTATTGATGTAGAAAACCACAAATTTACATTAGATATATTTGTATTGTATTTTTTATTTATTTTGTTAAATATTTCTCAATTACATTTTAGGTGCAGGTAAGAGTTTGACACTTCTGTCCAGTATTATGAGAAAATCCCCTAGAGGACTCAAGCTATCTATCATCCTTAACTCTTCTCTACCCATCTTCCTTTTGTCCTATAATTTATTGGTGACAACCATTATCCCATAATCTTCAGAGTTCCTTACTAGTTATATGTTACAGTCTGCAGATTGAATGCTGGGCCTGGAGTTGAATCTGCCCTCACATATTTCTTAGTTGTGTGACCCTGAGTAAATAATTTATCTTCTCTCTGTCTCAGTTTTCTCACAGGGAGGTTCTGAGAATTAAGTGAGATCTTAAAACACTTAACATAGCATAGGAGTATTTAATAGATGCTTCTTCCACTCTCCTTTCACTATCACACACCTTTCCATTATCATCCATGTGATTCTCATCTTGGACTCTCATCTTGGCAGTGGTGTTCCAAGTCTTACCTTCCATATAAATAATTCCAAGAAAATATTATTGTTGACAAAATAGGTATTTGCTTTCATGGGAAGCCTGAGGTCAGGAAAAGAACTTTGTGATTTCCCCAGTGCCATCTGCATGTTTTCTTCATCTTTCAACTCTGAAGTGCTCTATAGGCTATCCATCCAAATGCATATTAAAATCTGAGTAATAGAAATTCTTCACCTACTTGGTTTTCCTTTGTGTGGATAGATAGGCCAGAGTTGTATAAAACCCAGCTTCTTAACTATGGGTCATGACCCCATATAGGTTCCTATAATTCAATGTGGAAGTCATGCAATTATGATTATTATCAGTAAATATTTGATTTGTATACCTATTTTACCTCTTTCATAGGTTCATGTAAAAATTTCTCAAGAGAAAAGGAGTTAACTGTAGAAAAAAATTAAGAAGCCCTGACCTAGAGCACTAAATAATAAATAACTTGCCTCAGATGATCAAACCAGTATCCATTAAAAGTGGGTCATCCTTGATAACTTTATAACTCTTGACTTTCTGTAACCCTTCATACATAATAATAACATAATTTTGAGATTGCTAGGGTAAGTTGGGCTTTGAAAAAAAAACAAACAAAAAAAATCCTTGGAATACTAAAAGATGGAATTAAAAAAATATTCTAGGCAGGAAGGATAGTCTATACAAAGATGTGGAGAAAAAAGATGGAATATTGGGAATGGAAGTAAATGGAACAATACAGCCAGAAGGTAGAATATATGAAGAAAAGTAATATGGAAAAAAACTTGGAAAGTTAGGCAGGAGCCAAATTGGGAAGTTATTTGAATGACACACAGAAGAGTCTTTTTTCCCTAGATACTATTAAGAACACCTAGAAATTTTTGTTCCTATAGAGTTTTTCAGAACTGAAAAGAAAATAAAGGGAAAAAATGTTGCATTGCTTTGGAGAAATTACAAAGCTCTTTTCCTCACTTCAAAAAGTAAAATACGGTCAAGTCTGTGCTTTCAGAATAGAGAGGGGAGAGTCTGGCTTCAAGAACACCCATTTATGTTTCTATGACTCACAGTAGTAGTAGTGTTCCTGGACATTCTCTAAACAATAAAAACTTTCTCATTTTTCACTATTTCCCAATTTGGCACATACTCCTAGGTACAGCTGGAACCAGCAGAATGGTGCCAAAATTCAATTTGCAAAAATGGTCTTCTTTGTGGGTGTTCCTTTACTGCCTGGAACCAGGACATATCCAAAATCTTGAAAGAGAATGAAGTGCCCAGGAGTTCTCCAAACCAAGTTTAACAGATAGTGCCAAGCCTTATCTCTGCCCAGATTTTTAATCCCTAAATCCCTGGAATGAGAATATAGGCAAGAATAGCTTAATTACGAGGGCAGCTAAGTAGTGCAGAGAATAGAACACTGGACTTGGAGTTAGGAAGTTCAACTCTAGCCTCAGTCACCAATTAGCTAGGCAAGTCACTTAATTCTGCCTCAGGTTCCTCATTTGTAAAATGAGCTATAGAAAGAAATGGGAAACTATTCCACTGTCTTTTCCAAGAAAACCCCAGATTGAATGACAAAAGGTTGGACACTACTGAAATAAATGAAGAACAACATTTAACTAATGTTTGATGGAGGAGGACAGCGCTTCTTCTCTATTGCTGATTCCTGACATTATCAGCTCTTGATATAAAATGTATCTGACAAAGAAAACAAATATCAGTATGATTGGAGGGAAGAAGGAAGACACAGTTATGATGGAGAGATGAATAAATTTTACCTTACAAACAGTTCCTAACTCTGTTCTTCTATGTCTTTCCCCAGTGTTTAGTACAGTGCTTGCCATGGAGTAAATGCTTAATAAATAAATGCTTTATAAAAATCCATTCATATACCTGGGCTACATTGAATTGGGGAGGAATATGTCCTGTAATGCTTTAAATTTCAAGATAAGGATTATAAAATTACAGATTTAGAACTAGGATTTATCTTAGAAATTATTCTACCTTCTCATTTTTTCTGAAAGCTGAGATCGAGTCAGGTCGAGTGACTTGCAATCTTTTTGAGAACATAGACTATTTCATTTATTTTTTTTTTATCCTTGGTGCCTGATACTCAGTAAACATGTAATAAATGTATGTTGATTGTGTTCAAGGTTATACAGGTTGTAAAAGCTAGATAGAATAAATGAACCCAGGTCTTCTGCCGCCAGATGCAATACTCTTGTCACTGCCCAGTTTCATATTCATGTTTGAAGTAGGAAAGTGGGAGTAGAATTCTGTCATAATTGTCTCTTCAAAACCCTTTTTTATATAATGAACAATTATCCTTGCCCTTTCTGGACACTGCCCTTCGGTCATACATTAAGTCACTAGGCATGTAGGTCCATTAGGCAAGATTTACAGAGCACAGCTGTTTCTGAGTGATCTCTGCTGAGTTTTCTTACCAAGAGAAGTTAAACAAGTGACTTCTAGACTTGTTACTCATTGATTCCATCTTTAAATCATGTGAGAAATACCAAGAATCGCCTGGAATTTAAGAATCACAGACTTATATTCATGGACCTCCTGAACAGAGAGTTTAATAAAGTTCATAAGACTAGAAACCATATGAGTCTGTCAGACAGGAGTAGACAAGATTTTAGAAAAACAACTATATCATTAAAGATTTAATATGCTTAGCAATGAATTTGCATTTAACAAAGAGCAGAATGTGTTTTTGTAAGAATTTATCAAGGAGATACCGGCCCAATAAGACCATTTATTTTTTAAGATGTGTCAAGTGGATTATGTCCTGAATTTGATGCCTGTGAGTATTAAACTTTAGTTCCATAAAATAGTAATGATGGCATCTTTCATTGGTGATATAACATGGATTTTGATGAGTCTTCTTAAAATACTTTACAACTTTATGCTCATGAAAAGTGCTCTTTCCTCCCCCATACTACTAAAGCATAATTATTGTATATATAATAAAGATAATCTATAACTGCATACCAAGATTTTGATAAGAAACAATGAACATTTTGCATCAAAAATAATTTTCTATTGATCTTGAGCAGATTATTTCACTTCTGGAGGGCCTCACTTTACTCATCTGTAAAATGAAAGAGTTGGACTTAACCAGTCTTTTAAGAAAGAGCTCTATATTTATGATTCTATATTTATTTTGCTTCATTCCTCTTTCAAAATCCTAATACAATATTCTGACAGAGAATTTAATATATTTACAGATTTTTTTGTCTTTATATCATAGTCATTTCTAAAAATGCAACAAAGCACTCTTTTTCAAATCTTCCCTCTAGACTAAATCATCTCTTTTTTTAAAAGTTAAGCAAAAAAAATTGGATATAATAACTGCATCTGACAATATAGTAGTATTCTGACCCCTACAATATTGGTAGGCAACCCCATTTCTACTCTGTGAGGAGAGAGATGTGCTTCCATATCTGTTTTCAAGGACAGTTTTGGATTTTGAACACTCAGTGTTTGATTTGGTTAAGTGATTTGCCCAGAATCACGTAGCTAATTAGTGTCTGAGGCTGATCGCTCAGTTTATGTTGTTATATTCATTGTACATAATGTTCACTTGGTGCCCATTTTTATTCTAAATTGGTTCATAAAAATTTTCCATATGTAAGTATGTATACATATATGCATATGTTCCATATATTCCTATATGTGCATTCCCATGTGTAGATATTCATATATATGTATATATTGTCACATACGTCTATATTCCCATCTATGTCTCATATTTCTCCCATATATATATCATTTGTCACTGAATAATAGGATTCCATTCCATTCATATATCATAGTTTTTTCAAACATTCCTCAGGTGGGGAACACTACTTTTGTTCCCAGTTCTTTGCTATCACAGAGTACTGCTATCAGTACTTGACTCCACATTGGATCTTAGTTTGCTTTTTACTTTCTTGGGTAAAATGTTTTATTTTAGAGGAAAAATTGAGAATTATGGAAATTATTTTTCTATTTTCATATGAGTTGTTATTTAGTGAATAACACAACCAGGATATTTTTTAAAGGACAAAATATTTAAAAGTATATCTCTTTCCCCTCAGAGATAGCCAATTTGCTTTTTTTTGTTTTAAAATAAGCCTCTGGGAAAAGAATGAAAAGTCTTTTGATTTATCTCCAAATTAGACAATAAAAATTGCAGGGAAGCTGCATTTGCTTAATATCAAATCATACATTCAAAGCTGGAAGGGAGCTTTGAAATCATTAAGGTCCACTCCACTCACTTTAAAGATGAGAGATCTGAGACCTAATGAGGCTAAATGACTTGCTGAAAATCCCATAGATACCAAGTGGCAGAGCTAAGATTAAAACTCAGGTTTTCTGCCTTCAAATCAGCACTGATAACACTGCTTACAACACCTACAAGTGAAAAGTGAGCTTAAAATTTTGTATGTACAATCAAAAGATGGGATACTTGGAGCATGTTTCTACTTCCAGAATTAAGTGTAGCCCCTCTGGTATCTAATAGAGAACTTGTAACATAATAGGCACTTAATAAATGCTTATAGATTGATTGGGACAGATATGCTCAGGTGGAGGACCATTCTAATTGGACAATAACAGCTAGCTGGATCATCATTTTCCAAGGTAACCTTTGTAAAAACTCAGGATTTTCTGTCACCAAATATCTGCTCAGTTTCCTCACAAGACAGAGAGAAGAGGGGGGAGGAGGAGGGAGGATTGTTGTTAGATTTCGCTCTTGAAGAGGACCATGACATCAGGGAGGTGATGCCATATCATGCAAGTGAAGGATTGGAGGGACGGCTAGGCAAGATCACCTGCCTCACTCTTTCCTTCAGAGCCATCTGGGCCCAGTGACCAGGTATAGATCAGAACGACTAAAGATGGCCCTGGAGGAATGTGAGCCCTTGGCCTTTTTAAGGTAAAGTCTTCCACAGTTCTCAGTTTAATTCCCATTCAGTGATTAAGGGTAAGTAGCAATTGAGACAAAGGATCCCTTCTTTCTCTTATCCAAAAAAAAAAAAAAAAAAACCCTAAATAAATAAATCTGGAAGGGAAAAACGCTCAGAATGTCTGGTCAAAACAGAAATGACTGGTATTTACATTCAATTTGAGTCAATCAGGACCCAAACAATGACAAAATTGAGCTTGACCCAGGACTTATTGGTGGCCAATGAGAATCATATTTGTTTTGGTTTAAGGCATGATCCTTAAGAAAAAAATCTAGCCAGCAAACTCCAAATTATCTTGGGAGGGTTGAGAGGTGCAAAAGAGGGAAAAATGCATCTGTAGGTAAGGATGTGGAAGGAATGAGGGAGGGAGGGAAAGGAGGAGAGGAAATGGAGATGGAGACACATAGTGAGATAGAGACAAAGAAATAGACAGACAGAGACAGTCAGAAACAGAACCTACGTCCTTGAAGACTTTGCCCGTGGAGCATAAATTCCAGCAGATCTTGATAAATAGAAAGACATCAAATATGGGTCTAGCGATGATAACCTAGAATTCCACCAGCACTCAAAGTCAAACTCAATGGCTTATGGTTTATAGATACATCTTCTTCCCATTTTTTAAAATGGGAATTTTGACTCTTCTCCATTCCTGTGGCAAGTCTAACATTTTTTCCAAAGAGCATCCATTGTGCTTTTTGCCAGTAATATCTGCTAGACCCTTGTCTAGAATTGTACATCTCACTTATGGATCAGGAATGTTTTGCTCTGTCATCATGAATCATGATGACTTGTAGGTATGGAGGAATCTTGGATGATAAATGTTTAACGAAGATGGTATAGTTTCTATTTTCTGTCTGTGACCTCATATCAAAATAATTTACTCTAGAAGAAGAAAATCATTTTGGCTTGGTGGATTAATCGGAGCACAGGCACCCTACTTGTTAGTAATATGTGCCTTCCCTGAAATGTGGTTGGTCATTGGGATCCTGTAGTAAGAGTAGAACCCTGAAGAGAGATTACACTCATGAAGAACATCAGTCACCCAAATCTGCAGGTCCCTGGGGCCATTTCCCTCAAGTCCAATAGTGCCTGAGATATATTATTGTAGTTGATATTTGACATGATTACATTTGATATTTGATGTATTATCGAACACATGTGGGGTGGCAAAGTAGCACAACGAACAGAGCTGAAGTCAGAAGGCCTGAGTTCAAATCTACTTTTGGATACTTGACACTAACTGGTTGTATGACTTTGGATGAGTCACTTAACCCCACTACCTCACTAAACAAATAAACAAATAAACAAATAGCATGACACATGAACACTGAGTATACCAAATGCATTTGTGTTTGATATCTTAATGTGTGAATCTCCATTATCATAAAGAAACTTGAGCCCCTCTCTGTCAGACCTGCTTGTCCTTCTTTCACACCAACTGATTTAAACTCATCAAAGTCTAGAAGGGGCTCTTTTGCTATTTACTTATCCTTGGGATTCAATTCCCTATCAGTCATTTTCGTTCTATCTTTTCAAGTGCACATTTCAGAAGTAATGTCAGCTGTGCTTATCCAATGGCCAAGGTTCTATAATCCTTTCAAGTTAATTAAAGAACTTGTTGGGTTGTAGGAAAACTACTTAACACCTTTACAATTATCATGCCCTTTCCAGAAGTATTGATTTGATTACGATTCTAAGAACAAGGTTTTAAGGGGAAAGGTACACAGACAGCATCTGGCATGGTTGATGGAAAGAAGTACTGGATAGATGGAGAGGCAGAATGCTTTAGTGTGGATTCAATAAGGATTTATTCACTCACTAATTCACTCATCAATTTAAAACAACTCAGCCCTAGGGAAGAGTTCCAAATCTGAATGCATAAATCCCTAAGATGTTGTCTCAAGAGAATAATATTTCTGGAAGAAACTGGGGAGAAGGGGTGAGGATGCATAACAACAGGAATCATGGTAACATGTCAGGATAGATGAAATTTAGCAGGATGCAAGAAAAAGAGAATTGAATATGGAGTCAGTGGTCCAGGACTGGAATCCCACCTCCCCAACTCTTTGTTTGTTTGTTATTCCTTAGTTTCATGGGTCCAAAAGGATCAAAGGCATCATGAAGGTGATGTCTTGACTTGCAAGAGGATTGTATTAAAGTGAGCTAGAGCTATGAAAAGTTATCAGCCTCTTTCTCTCCTCCAAAGTCATCTGGGTCCAGGGGCAGTGGGTGACCTGGGTCTTTTTAAACTAAGCTCTTTCCCAAGTTTCATTTGGTCTGAGGCAATGCCCATCCAGTAGTTAAAGGTTAAGTAAGAATTGAGGCAAAAGATGTCCTGGTTTGCCTTCACAAAAGAATCAATTTGGGGGGAAGGAGGGAGAGACTGAAGGGGAAAGAATGTAAAAGAAGGGAGACTCCTATCTGTATGATCTCTGACAAGCCTCTTAACTCCTTGGGGCTTCAGTTTCCTCCTCTATAAAAGAAAAGTCATTGACAAAAATAACCTAGCCCTCAAGGAAGTTATATTCTAATAAGGGAGAAACATGTACATAAATAGGTGCATACTACATACATATAGATGGAAGGGAAACTTAAGACAGGAAGGCTTTGGTAGTTAGACATATTTCAAAAAGCTTCCTTCAGAAAGTGGTGAATTTTGACAGAAATAAAGAAAAATGGAGATGAAGAGAAAGAGTGTCTCAGGAACAAGGGACAGACAAAGAAAAAGGACATAAATAGAAGATAGATTATTGTGTGAAGAATAGCAGTAGGCCCAAGGTGACTGAATTGAAGAATAACAGAAGAAAATAGTATATGAGGAGACTGGGAAAATGAGAAAGGGCCAAGACATGAAGAACTTTAAAGGACAAATAAAGGAGCTTACATTTCATAGCAAAAAAAAAAAAAAAAGTCAGGGGAATTTATTGAGGTAGGGGGTGACACAGACAGATCCATCCATTAGGAAAATCACTTTGGCAGTCATATGGAGGAAAGATTGGAGAAGTGAGATTCTTCAGGCAAGGCGTCTTAGTAGAAGACAATTTCAGGGGCAGTGAGGTGGCACAGTGAATGGAGCACCAGCCCTGAAGTCAGAAGGACCCGAGTACAAATATGACCTCAGACACTTAACACTTCCTAACTGTGCGACCCTGGGCAAGTCACTTAACTCCAATTGCCTCTGCAAAAAAAAAGAAAAGAAAAGAAAAAGAAAAAGAAAAAAAGAAAGGGAAAAGTAGAAGGCAATTTCGGCAATCCAGGTGATGGGCCTGATGAGGTTCAGCGCAAGGCAGGGAGTTATGGGAAACCTCTTCTGGTCAGCGCAGGTCCTTCGTAAATGAATTTATGATCCCATGCCGAACCTCATCATCAGGCCTGTCTCTAGGAGTGGGAAGTAGACAACACTTTCAAAAGATATAAAGGGACTGAGAATTTCACAACTGATGGGACATACAAGGTGAATGAGAGTAAAAAGTCAAAGATGACACTATTTGTGGGAACATGGGTGACAGAATGGTAGCAATATTCACTAAAATAATAAGGAAGTTCAAAAGAGGGGTGGGTTTATTACTTTGAAGGTAAAAGAAAATTGAGAATCAGAGGAAAGTGATATTACTTCCCAAAGGCCACACAACAAATTTGCAATTGAACTGTCTGACAGTATTTATTGTTGATGTTAATTCTACTTATTCATGTCTAAGAAAAGCAATATGTAAGATAATCATCATTGTGTTTGCCATTTTCTTAAGAAATGATAATGGATATGCAATTAATGCCATTCTATTGCTGCCCTCCTTTTTACCTTTTTCTTTGAGAGGAATGGATTTTTGTGCTTTTTCACCTCAGTGTTATGAACAATCAACATTCTTAGTCAAAGTAAGATGAAACAAAACAATTCAATGCTAACGTCAGAATTAATGAAAAAATGAGAGGAGCCTGCCAAAATCTTTGCTCTTTGCTAAAACATGTTCATTTAGCAGAAGTCAGGCCCAACCTTTACAGCAAAACTTGAAACAAGGAAAACCACTCTTTGAATATAAAATGCAGAATGAAACTCAGGGGGTTGCCCCACAACCTAAATTTGCAAAAAGGTCTACCCCAAACTCAAGGGAACTGAAACTTTCAAGTCTCACTAAGCTCTGGTGGCACTTTTTCAACCACATCGTGTGACGTATATCATGAAACATCACAGATCTCTTCAGGGAGGTATGACCTACAGTACTAAAAATAAACAGAAAACTCCTGACAATTCGAGCATAACATAGATGGGGGCACATTCTTCTGCATCCTAAATTTAACTTTCTAGAAGATAAGTTTGTGAAATGTGTGCATTCAACAATCAAATAATTTACCCAGAGGGAAATCTACATGGGTAATCAGATAACACCATTTTTTTTTTCAGGGACCTTTTATAATCTATTTATTTTTTGGTCTAGACTTGATTGCATCAGATGATCCCACAAGCATATGTGACTTTACCTTCTATAGGAATCCTTTCCTGATTACCCCAGCTGTTGATTCCTTCCCCACTTGACCTTATTCCTTTAATTTTGTTTGTATATATTTCATGTATACTACATAAGAGACTGTGAACAGTCTAGTCTAGTGGCTAGAAAACTAGATAAAGAGCATAAATACTTGGGTTCAGTGTCTACCTCTAACACTAGTCCAAGGGTTCTTAAACTTTTTCCACTTATGCCTTTTTATGTGAGAAGTTTTTACATGACCCTGGGTATATAGGTTTATAAAATAGGTATACAAAGCAACCATTTACTGATAATAAATCATAATTTTGCAATCCCCTCCCTCATTTGGGAGACCCACAGTTTAAGAAACTTAACTATGGTCAACACTTTAAGATTATAAATTGCAGAAGATATGTTAAGATGGATTGGTAGAAGGAGTTTCCTTACCTCCAATTCAGTGTAGCAAATGGAATCACAGGTCTAGTCCCTCTCCTATGATGAAATAGCTTGGTTCCAACTGGGATATATTCCTAAAACTATTATTAATCCCTAACACATCACAATTACATTATAAATACTCAGGTTGTCACTATTTTTAGACATATTGTATACCTACAGCCTTCAAATTAAGAATGTAGGTTTCTGGGTCAGTTAGGTGATACAGTAGATAGTGTGCTAGCCCTGGAGTCAGGATAATCTGAATTCAAATCCATTTTCAGATACAGTATAGCTGTGTGATCCTGGACAAGTCATTTAGTTAATCCTGTTTCGCCTTGGGGGAAAAGGCAAGGATTTCTTTTGCCATGGCACTAAGTGCTCACAAGATGGTCAAAAAAAGCAATATAAGGATACTTTAGATTGATTGTATGTTATGGGAGACACTGGCACAGGCCTGCCCAGAATGGTATGGCTTCCTCAGAGAAAGTATTGTGAGCAAAGCAGAATTGAATTAATTGAGAAGAAGCATGAGATGCCCAAAGTTAGAGAAGCCTCCCCAAATGCCCTAGGGACTGTTAGTGTCCAACCTGGGGCAGAGCATTCTGAGCTCATATTGTTCTAATCAGCCACAGATGGGACACACTATATCTCGACTCTAACATGGTAATGTCGCTTCAGTCCTCTTGGAGAATAAAGGACAACAACCAAACAACCAAAGAGTAGGGTACTGGTTTCAATTAATTGATTGAATATGAAACCTCCAATAACCAGTGCAAGCCTTAAAGACCATCTTTAAGTATTGCCCTGAATGCTGCAGAACATCTATTCACTACTCCATTTTGCCTCTCACTATAAATACAATGTGAAGAGAAAACTAATTTGAGAGCTAATTAATAGTTTAATTAGGAAGACATGGATTCAAATCCTGACTCTGATGTGAACTAGCTATATGATCTATCGCCTGGTAAGTATTTAATATAAGCTTAACTGCCTGATTTGAGTATAGTTATGCTCCTTTAAGTTTTCAGCATTTGCTCCATTCCAACTATAAGACTAAATATAGGTTATGGAAAAGTGGCGTATCTATATTATTGGAAAGAATTCCCATACTGGAAGATCCCCAAACAGATAAAATCACAGAGCTGGAATAAAATAAATAGTAAATGGGAGGGGGGAAATCAATATTTTACAAACCATATCAAGTAGAATTACAAGATGGCATTTATCTGGCTCAGAATTGTATTGATTCAAATCAGCTCTTGTAGCCACTTTCATAAGGCTACTGTTAAAGGATATTCTCTGCTATCTAAGTGGCAGCTAAGGCCCCAAAATATCAACTGTGATTGTTATGCATAAAAAGTGACTAGATGAAGGAAGAGGAAGTGACAGGCAAAATAAGCAAACACTTGTGCACTTGGCCCTAAAAGGAAAAAGAAATCAGCAAAGAATCCATCTTGGTCAAAACATGTTCTGAAAAAGAATGAAGAGCAGAATGCAAAAGAAGTCTCCATAAACTAAACTATAATTACACAATCTAGACCTTGGGGAAATGGCTGGTTATAGGACCACAAGGCTTTAGATCATGACTGTGGCGAAAATTTAAAGTTGGGAATATACAAATAAATCAGTCTTTTTTTATTAACAAAAAAGATGTTTATACTCCAAGTATAAAGCACTGACTATTGAATCAGCTGCAGGAATTGTAAGTCAGTAATACATTCATAAATCAGATGCAGGAACTATCCATCATCTCTAGCCATTATAAATCAGTTTGTGTTCACAAAGCAGTTGCATGACTTGGAAATCACTTTCCAGATTAATAAATCAGTCACTTTCAAATCTATGAATAACTGACATGACCCATAAATCACAGAACTACCATACTCATGTTTCATAAATCAGCAACCTTATATGTATAATTGAGAATTTAAGAACACTTATTATGAACAATTTTCTAAACAGCAGAACTGAATTCCCACTGTACCATGAGACATTATGCGTAAGAAATACAAGAATTTTCCAGTGTTTACCGTCAAGCACTAGGTTAAGATGCTGCCAGTTCTTGTGAATACTGTCATCTTATATGGATAATAGGGACATATTATATGGAAAAACTACTTCCAAATGATAAACAGTCATAACTTTCAAACAAGGTCGATGGAATCAAGTGGAATTTACTTATGTCAGCCCTTGTGATGTTACTTTTATGAACTTCCTTTCAGAATTTGGCAATATAGCTATGGATACTACATTCCTAAACTTAGGGATCTAGTTAATTTAAAAAATAAAAACTTTTTGCCAAGCCATCTTTGGAGTCATGTGAGATAGAGACATACATATGATGCACATATTTCATGCTTATATTGTACACATATGTATAACATGTAAACCCTACAGATCAGAGGTATAAACATATGTATATTCATTCCCATATTTCTATAGATGCATATGCATGAATGCATACACACATATTTGGTCCAGATTTCTAATCATTTAATTATAGGAAATTCCTAGAGGAGGAAAAATACTACTTTGCCCAGCCATCTAACCCTCACCCATCAAAGCTTCCTAGAAATTACTTTTGAATTAAAGTTTTAAGAATTTGGTTCCAGAACTAAAAGGTTCAATTTACTTGCCCAGAATAAGACATTCAGTGTATCTGAAGTGTGAGTTGAATTCAACTCTTCTTGATTATAAGTTATCAGAGAAAGATAAATTACTTATCTGCATCATTCAAGAGAGGTTCTCTAATGGGAGGTATCCATACCAATGAAATTATGGATTTGGAAGACACATATTCACATATGTCTATAACATTTTCAAATAAATAAATACATATGCACAACTATGTACACATGTGGTAAATGTACTTGTATATGAATGTAACAGCTCATGCTAGCAAGGAGATAGCATTGAGACACTACATACCGCAGTATAGCAAAGCACAAAGGGAAAGTCATTGAGTTTCTCTGCACCTCAGTTTCATCTGTAATGGGCCAGAACTCTGGAAAAATATACTTAAGGCTCAGTATGATTGATTTAATCCTACAAGAAGGTGTTAACTCAGTGGAATTGATGAGACAATGGTTGTTTTGTTTACATATACTTAGTACTTAGCATGGTGATGTAATAGTTCTACAATTGATATAATTGTAATAGGATATTTAAACTGAGGACAAAGTCAGCCATAGACATTCCATCTGTGATCAGCCTCCTGATAGCTCTCCTGACTCCTGCACTTTGGAAGAGACTGGTTCAGACTGGGAGACTGAAGGAGACATTCCATCTCCCACCATCCTGGTGGTTCTCTTGCTCTTTACATTCACCTATAAAAGTCTCCACTAAATGCTAGGACACCTAATGATTATAAAATAATTTATCTTTATGAAATATGAAGGTATTAATGATTCTCAATCTTCAGTAAACTATTAAACTAAAAAGTGTAACTGACTTTGACCAAGTCATAGAACAAAGTGAAAATGAAATTTATTTTCCCCCAGTTACTTGTTTAAATAATTTTTAATATTTTTTAAAGTTTTAAATTCCAAACTCGATCCCTCTTTCCACTTCCCCACAATGGTAAGCAATCACATATGTTTTATATATGTGAAATCAAGTAAAACATGAAAATAAAATTTCTAGCCTAATTGCCAAATCCCTGATTTCTTGTCTTTTTTTATTTGTTTGTTTGTTGGTTTGTTTTTGTGATTGGGTCTTTCTCTCTTGTCCAGACTGAAAGAGCAATGTCTATGCAGTCTCACCATTGATTAGCAGTGTAGCTTTAACTTTCATTTTTCCAAGCTAGATTGGTTTCCTCCTTAATAGACAGCCAAGAGGACATTCATTCCCAGGGACTCATCATATTGGTTGTAGACCAAGCTTAGAACTCCACCAACTTCAGCCTTCCCAGCAACACTGACTATGGCTGAATATTACCATGTCTGAGAACTCCTTGTCATTTTTTAACCACTTTAGGGGAAACAGGATGCCATCATCAGAACTTATACCTATATGTTTACTAAACCTCTACTCCTGAGTCTCATGTTTAGTGGTAGCTCCATGTACTCATTTGTTACTCTATGGAGCAAGAACTCTAGCAATCTACAATAAGGAAAAGGTTTTAAATAGAGACCAAAGTGAAGTATTTGAAGCTTATCACCAAAGGTGTGGCTACCAAAAGATTAATTTTGTTTTCAGTCAGAGTAACTCAAGATTTGTAATGTCTGTAATCGTGGAATGAGTGCCAATGAATAAATCATATATACATACACTTTAAACATTAGACTGTGACCTTGGTCTACACACATGTAATCTCTCTGACTCTCACTTTCCTCATCAGTAAAATGAAATTTGACTCAAATACTTTTAAGATATCTCTAGCTCTAACCCCACTATCCTATGACCTTCTCTGGGCTCACAATGTCACAAATGTTTGTTCTTTCAGAGTTACACATTAACCAGAATTCTCTCACTAATGTTGACATACAGAAGTTGGAGTTTGAACTTCAGCTGTAACATCCACATGTGTTCAAATTCAATGATTTATCATTTATGTACTGTTATGATGGTTAGTGCAATATTTTCTGTACCCTCCCTATAATTCATTATAAATCGCAATTATCTTTGTGAGTTAGAACTAAACATAATTCAGATATTAGAATTACTTTTACCTCTGACTCCATTTCTGACTGCCATCGTTGAAAAACATGATAAATTGGTCCAGACTCACATTTATTGACACATATAACCTGATAGTTGGGCACCACCCAAGCAATGCTAAATCAGCTACTTCCTCTACTATTGATGCTCTTTAGAAAGTTCCCCTGAGATATGTTAAACCAATTCAGAATTAAGGCATTTGAGAGAATCTTGTTCCTTTCTTTAACCTGAAATAACCATTCTATTTTTAGGATGAGATAAAGGAAAGTTGAAAATGATCTTAGATTCATATTGGTTAAGAGTTTACTCTAAAATGTCAATGCTACTTTTACATTGTTAATAGAGCTTTTGCTTTGACTTGCTCACAAACTGTGTATGTACTGTCAGCTCTTTGAATCAGGAAGCTGGCTTTTGACTGAAGGAGAAGGAATAGTATTAGCAGAAAACCATAAAGCAAGACAGTTGACAACACACAGCCAGGCATATCAATTTTGTTTTAATTGAGACATTTCACACAATAGTAAATTAAAACTCAATTCTAAGCTATTTATATCAGCACTTGAAATCTTAGTATCCTTTTGGGAATCTATACTTATACTCATGAAAAAAAATGTCCAAATATAAAATACCAGAGGGATTGATGAATTTTTCAAAAATAAATTAATTAAATTTAATTTGCTTACATTTAACCAAAATTGCTTTGTGCAAATTTTGTATTTTTATTTGTTTGTGTACATATTATCCTCCTGGAGAATATAAGCCTCTTCAGGACAAAGATTTAACTTTTCAATTTTTTTCTTTTGTCTTTCTATTTCTAGCACCTAATGTAGTATCTGATTCATAATAGAGACTTAATTTTTTATTTGATTGAGTGATATAATATGTCATATAAGCTTCTTAAGGACAGAGGTCTCTTTATATTGCTTTATATATGGCATTGGCTTAATAGGTATTTGTTGGATTAGAATGAATTGAATCATTTTATATCTTCCCATTTCATAAGTGAAGGAAGAAAAGAAGTCATAAATTTGCTGGTTCTGCTCTAGATTTCATTTTAAATCTGCTCCATGGCCTTGGTCAAAGTCACTTGAACTCTTTGAATTGTAGTTTAGTCTTTTGAGGGAGAAGGAGGGAAGGAATGCTAATTTTACCACTCTCCTTCATCTGAAAAAAAAAAGGAATAAATCTCAACCATTCTATTTCATACACTCTAGTCAAATATCTTCATTTCACAGTTAAGAAATTAGAAATTCTGTGACTTCTCCAAGAACACAGAAATAACTAGGAGAAATACAATGCCAGGGAGGTATTAGGGATTCAATCTCTCTCAACTGATTTATTGATTAGCTTGAGACTGGAATCCAAAGTCCATGATTCACATGTAACTTCAGTGTTATTCATTGCTAAAATGAGTCATATTAAAACATAATAGATTTTTCTAGATTAGAAATTACAAGAAGTATTTTTGATGCTACAGAGAGACCCCTGAACAGAATGTGAACATAGTATACCACCAAAAAAATATATTTTAAGATACAAATTTCTGTGTGACTGTAGGCAAATCCTTTAATGTTTCTAAGCCTTTTTTTCATTTGTAAAATAAAGAGAAAAGATAACTAATCTTCTGATCTTACAGGGCTTTTTGTGGATCATATCTGAAAATGCTTTGTAAAACCTTCTATACCAAGGTGATGGTTTGACCTTCATTCCCAAATCCTATGTTATTTGCATGATTTGAGACTTGTCACCTCATCTGTTTTGTTCTTTGGTTTCTCTGTCTTCACTGTAAAGATAATAACTTGGGGCCTAGGGATGGGGAGAAGGGAGACAGGATGGCTGTCTTCAAGTATTTGATAAGCTGTTGCCTGGAAGGTAAATTGTATTTATTCTCTTTGGCTCTGAAGGGCAGAGCTGGGAGTAGCAGGTAGAAAGCACAGAGGCAGATTTGGTCTTGATGTAAGGAAAAACTTTAAAATAATGGTAGCTATACAAAATTATTCAAAAAAGAATAAGATATCTTAGGAAATAGTGGGGTTTCCCCCCCTCATTTAAAGTCTTATAAAAAAGATTGGCACTTCACCTGCCTGTTATATGGTAAAAAGAACTTTTTATTGCATATGAATTGGATTTGTTTGCTTTCAGCTCTGGAATTCTCTGATTTCTCCCCCCAAGGCCCCCCCAGTCTTCCAGGATTTTATGAGCATGAATTATAAAAAAATAGTTTAACCTGATTCCTTCAAAGGAAAAGAATATAAATCCCATTAATATAATTGAATCAAGAGGTGGGGAGGGACTGACTCCAAGAGGTTACCTAGTTTCTACATTCAGATTGAACTATACCTAACCCATCGAAACCAGATGAGAAGCTATTTTTAAGAACCATCTCTTTGATTAAAACCATTCAGTGTCCTTATGTTTGCCTCCTTTATTTAAGCTAATTTCCTGTTGTCCTTTTAGAAGTATAGAAAAGAATACATCTGGTCTTAATAACTCAGTTTTCTTTTCTCTGATAAATAGCCCCAGTTGTCAAAATTCATAGCAGCAGCAATGATATAAGTGAATACATCCCTAGAAGGTAATTGGACTTTTGGTCCCAGAGAAAAGATAAATAGAGAAAAGGGAGACTATAAATGATGTATTCATTATTAAATTTTCCCTTTGTTGATAAGTTGTACTTAACTTTGGGTGAGATTTTCTTTGGGGGTGTGGGGGAAGGTGACATAATGGGCAGCTAGATGGGACATGTTAAGACTGGAATAAGGAAGACCTGAGTTAAGATCCTGCCTCTGATATGTACTAGCTATGTGACCCTGGATAAGCCACTTTGCCTTTTTGCCTCAGGTTCTTATCTACAAAATAAGCTGGAGAATGAAAGGGTAAATCACTCCAGAATTCTTTACAAGAAAACCCCAAATGGCTTGCATAGATTTGGACACAACTGAAAAATGACTAAACTAAGAGAGTGTGACCAAGGGGAGACCAATAGGAGATGAGTAATATAATGAAATATGACTGTGATATAAAAGCAAATGATATAAATAATTTTTTGAAAATGAATTATTATTATTTAAAGTAAAAATTAATTAACTTCATTCCTCTCAGACTCTCCCCATAAGCACTGCTTATCAATATGGTAGTTTTCCTCATAGTTTTCCTATTAACATTCTAAATTTTATCCCCCTTACTTTAAATGCCCAAAGGTCTTCTTCAAGTTAACCTTGAACTTGATCACTTGTACTGGTTATATATCTATCAGGTGCTTTCTATTTGTTGAGTGAATGATAGTATAGCATTAAGTGAAAGGATATTGAAAAAATTAGGAATGTCTGTATTTAGATAAAATGACTCTTTCTCCTGTGTTTGGGCTTCTATCACAGTGTATTTGAGATCAATGGCACAACTTCAGTAACTAACACCTTGCTCCCTCATCAATACCAGTCTACCAAGGCCACATGTACCACTTCCTCAACATTGTTCTTCCTGTTCATCTGGATGGCAGATGGTGGTAAAGAGATCCCAAGGCACTTTGAAATAACTGTGGTGTCCTGGGTAGTATTTTGTCATGCAATTAAAAAAAATCCCTGGTTCTAATCTGTGTGCCTGTGTGTGAGCTGATGTTAAGTGGATAATGGAGGCCATGTTTCCTCCACAGTCATTCTATTTATTACCAAGGTCTTCTAATTCATTACTGTGAAAGCGCTTTGGGATGGTTAGAATGGAATTAGATTTTATATAGTGCTTTTCATCCTGGAGCCAAGTGCCCTGCAGAATCATTTCCTTTAAAAAGCTGACCTTTTCCCCAACTGGAACATTTTCCTAGCATGTTCTGACTCAGCCTATATTTTCACACTAAATTTGTTGCTTTTTGGAATATCTGGCCTTGGGGTAGAGAGGAGAAAAAAGGGAACCTGGATGTGAGGGTGGGAAAAGAGAGGGAAAAAAAAAAAGAAGACTTCATCAAAGTTGTTTGATCTCAGAAAAATCCTTACACATGTCTAAGAGAAATTAATTTAATTGCTTTGAAACTCTTCACCAGAACTCAGAAAAGATAGAAACCAGCTCTTTCTTTGTAAATTAAAGAGCTACCTGTCACAGACCTGCCCAAAGGAACACCTTACTTAAGAAACATTAAGAAATACTAGTAAATTATAATCATATCATAGCATACCTGTACTTATCTCTTCTCAGACAATCTACTAAGTTATGAATGCAGCTCTTCAAGCATTAAGACTACATTTTTATAACAAGCAATAATGTAAGACTTTCATGACATTCCCTATAGAGTATATACTGTATTCCATGAGAGCTCTTCCCATATAATTCCCTCTAATCAAACTATAAAGGATAGGGCCAGATGAGCATTAATGGTCATCTATTCTAGAGAATATGATTTCAGGGTTCAAACCAAGGCTTATTGCCCCAAATACTTTTTTCCTGATATCTACAATGCCCCCCATTACAATATTACTCTTTTAATATATGGCTTTTAAAACTTGAAAGGACCCAGTTTAACTTGATGTGTTCATAAATTTACATTATGAGTTGGAAAATAATATTGTGGATGAGAGAAGACTGGAAAGACTCTCACCAAAAATTTTTTTTTAAAGTATAGAAAAGAGAATCTGGGGAAATTTGGATCTGGGGAGGTAGGAGATAAGATAAAATCTCTGAACATTGCCTACCTTGCAGTTTTTATCTACCTAGATTCTTTCTTACAGGATCATAGGCTGATAGGTTTAGAAAGAGATCCCAGGGATCATATAGACTAACCCTTTTGTATTACAGCTGAAGTAATGGGAAATCAAAGAGGCTGAATGATCTTCCCTGCATCACAAAGAGGCAAGAGATGGTTCTAACTTAGAAGCTTTAATTTCAAGTCCATTGCTTTTATTTACCATGTCATTCTTGCTTCCCTATCCCTTCTCTGCTTCTTTCTCCTAAGGAAGCACTACTTGAAAACATTCAAATATATTGTTTTTCTGACAGGTTTTAGTCATGTCTGACTTTTTGTGCCCTTTATTTCGGGTTTTCTTGGCAAGGGATTTGCCATTTCCTTCCCCACCTTATTTTATACATAAGAAAACTGAGGCAGATAAGACTCACCCAGAGTCACAGTCTGAGTCTGAAGCAGGATTTGACCTCAGGACTTCCTGATTATAAATCCAGTTTTCTAGATTGTGCATTCCATGAGGGAAGAGATATCTAAATATTTCCATCTAGAGCCTAGATCAGTGATCTATACAGTTAATTTGGAAGATGAATTTCTAGGTGGAAGGCCTAGGATAAACATAAAGCCTCAGCACATGACAATTGAATGCCATATGGATTTAATTTGCCTCCCCAGATTTCATCTTGTGTTAAAATTAAATCACAGGGCAGTTAAGGTGGCAAAGTGGATAGAGCACTGTTCTTCAGTCAAGAGTACTTAGAGTTGAAATTTGGTCTCAGACACTTACTAGTTATATAACCCTAGGGAAGTCACTTAACCCCAATTGTTTCCCCTCTCACCAAAATAAAAACACACTTAAATCATTTTTGAAAAGGGTAGTCATTTATATCTTAGTGTAAATTTATTTTATCCTGAAGCCATATTTTGCTAGGAGGAAAGGGGGAAGCATACTAAATCTTGACAGCAAGATTAAGATACATAGGATGAAAAGATAAAGAAAGAGATAAAGAAAAGAAGAGATTAAAAATGAAATTATATGAAAAGGTAAGGCTAGAAACTCAGAAGAAAAATGACGTACTTTACATTTTTGCCTAGGGTTCACTTTGAGATTTACTGATGGGTTTTGTTGAGTCATTTAATTCAAGAAACCTATTAAATCTTTCTTTTTTGTTATAATGTTAACTTAGTTCTTTCTGAACTAATGCATAGTATTTACTCTGACAACAGAAAAGACACTGAGTTCTGAAGACATGGGTTTGGAATAGCATAAATATTTCAAACCTATTTATGAAGCTCTGACCACAAAACTGTTCCCTTTGCTGGGAATATGCTAATTATGTTAATTCCATACATCTATCATAATAATTTTACACTGATGTCATAAAATGCAAAACAAAATAATAAACAACATTCAATTTCCTAAACATTAATTATGAAGCATTAGTAGTTAAATCATCACAATAAATCTTTGCATTTGGTGGCCATGTAGTTAAGTACTTATGTCTACAGAAATATGTCAGTGTCACATACCACTTAGAAATTGATTGTGAAATTTTGATGGCAAGAGCAAGAGGCAAAGAGAGTTCCAAATAGTTCAGTTCCACTGTTTCAAGCATCAACCCATAAATTTTAGCTTTCAATGAGATATTTAAAATTGTTCCAATGAAACAGGTCTTCTTGGATGTTTAGCTCTATTGTTGGTGACAGTGCTATCATGTAGTTTGGAGACAACCTTTGCTGCTATGTCCATCAGAGTTAAAGATCATTTTTTTCACTTTGCTGAATATTTAAAGGTACAGAAAAAGAGGCACGAATGTTCACAGATACTGCCTTAGTTGATCATATTGTAACACAATCCAAATTTTGTAAGGAAAACAGTCATTGATTTTTTTAAAGTTTGTTTGAGGTATGTTCTACTCAAGAAAGGACTACTTTGTGAGTATCCACTAAATGAATTGATGATTTCATAGGATTTTACACCATGATGGGCTCTATCTGTCAGGGGATATAAAGTATTGCACCAAGCATATGGGAAGGAATAGGAGTTATTAATGGTTGTGCTCTATGGACTGCCTGAATCTTCCCAGAGAGGGAACTGGTATGAAGAGTGTTGGAACCTAGTTACTAAGCTCCAAACCATGGACTAAGATTTAGTAAATAGATTCAAAGTTTTTTCAGTGAATAAAAAGCGAGCTACATTTGTGGTGGCTCATCTGGGAAACTGGATATGGAAATTGAAGATGATGTCAAAGGCCTGGTGAAGGGAGAGAAACCCTCTTCAACAACCAATTGGCCAGCACCAAGATATTCATCAGCTAGTAATTCATAGACAACATTATCTTTATTTGTCAATGACTCTACTATTGGTAGCAGGACCTAGTCCTGAGGACCAGAGTGTCAATCAATCAATCCCCACATTTATGGAAAATGGCATTTTTCAGAAGGGAATCCTCAGAAGAAGAAATTTTCAGTCCTGTCTAGGAAATGCCAAAAAGATGATACAAAAATAGCAAAAGAGTAAAGCAAAACAAAACAGAAGAACACAGACAATTAATGGAGAATTTCAGTGAACCATTGTTTAAACCTTAGATAATTCTTAAGAATGCTAGACATCAAGGTTTCAGTACTCAAATGCCTGCAGAGATGAACATCTATTTTGGTATCATTGAGAGCACATAAAGCTGAATCTCTCTAAGAAGTAGAAAAGGTCTCTAAGTGTTACAAAGTTGGAGAGCCTGCTTCAAAGAGTAGCATTTAAAGTAAGAGTGACTTATGGAACAGGTGAACTGTGCTAGATTGGCAGAAGTGATGAAAGGACAATTTATTGTAGAACAAAGTTTCTTAGACTCTGGGTTGTGACCCATATGGAATCACATAATTGAACGTGGAGGATCATAAAATTATGATTTATTATCAATAACAATAACAATAAATGTTTTAGATAGATAAATAGATTTAACTATTCACATAAAAATTTCACATCACATAAAAATTTCTTGGGCAAAAAGGGCTCGTGAATAGAAAATGTTTAAGATCTATTCTAGAATAATAGGGATGCAACTGCTAACTTATTCATTCAACACATATTTATTAAACATCTAATATATGCAATTCAATGAGCTAAAAATCCAGTGTATTAAGACAAAAACAAAACACTTCTTGTTTTTTAAAACACATATTCTACTGGGGATATGGAGCAGTTAGATGGTACAATGGATGAAGGATAGGGTCTGGCATCAAGAAGACCTAATCCAGCCTCAGAATACTTATTACTTGTGTGATCTTAGACACGTCATTTCAACTGTTTGCCTCAGTTATCTGTAAAATACATTTAATAATAGCACATCTCCCAAGATTTTTGTGAAAATAAAATGAGAGAATATCTGTGAAATATTTAGCACAGTACCTAGAACATAGTAGGCCCTATATAAATGTTGTTTTAATGATAACTATTATTATATAACACATGTAACAATAAGTAAATACAAATTAAATACAAGGGAATTCTCTAAAAGATGAGCACTAACAATTCTGGGAAATTAGGGAAGACATTGTTTTGGATATGGAACCAGACCTGAGTATTACAGAGAATTAAGTATGCCAATGGCATCTGGGTGGAACAATGAAAGGGGTGCAATATCTGGAGTGAGGAAGACTCATATTCCTGAGTTCAAATCCAGCCTGAAACACTTAGTGGCTATAGGAATCCTGGGTAAGTCACTTAATCCTGTTTGCCTTAGTTTTATCCTCTGTAAAAGGAACTGGAGAAGAAAATGGCAAACTACTCCAGAACTTTTGCCAAGAAAACTCCAAATAGGATCAGGAAGAATTAGACATGATGAAAAACAACTGAAGGTATTCCTTGGGACAGAGGTAAAAACAAAGGAATTTCCAGACAAGGAGGACAATCTGGGCAAAAAAGTCACATGGATAAGAAATGGAATATCATTATAGAGAGAGAGAGTAAGAAGTCCAGCTTGGCTGGAATATAGAATATGTGAGAGGGAGTAATGCAAAATAAGTCTGGAGTCAGATCATGAATCAGATTGAACTGAATCAGAGTGGGGCACAAAGTTACTTAGAGTTAATAAGCAACAGGAGAAATAGTGATGACAATTATGGACAGAAAGTATTGCTAGAGAAGGAATAGGCCCTTACCTCTTGTTTTGACTATTTTAATTGTTTCTTAATTAGTCCCCTCCCATCTGGTCTCTCCCCTCTCCAATCCAAATGCTACATTAGAAGTGTCAACCACATCACATAGGGCCTATAACACTCCTGAGAAGTATATTAAAATGTAATTGAGGGAAAATAAAAGCATGTGAGGGGTGGTCAGCTAGATGACACAGTGGATTGAGTATTGGTCCAGCCTCAGACACTTAACACTTAACACTTACTAACTTTGTGCCTCTGGGCAAATCACTTAACCCCAATTGTCTTGCCAAAAAAAAAAAAAAAGAAAGAAACTGAGAAATAATGTAACATAATGCAATTTCATATTTAAATATCATTTAATACAAAATGCAAAAATACAATTTTAAAACTAAGTCAACATGCAGCTCACAGATTTAGGGGCCCCCTATTCTGTCTGCATTTGGCGCTACTGCTCTACACAGCTGCCAAATTAATATCCCTAAAACAAAGTTCTGATAAGACTATTACCCTGGTCAAGAAACTCCATGGTTCCCTCCTACCTCTAGAATAAAACAAATTCCCCATTCTGGCTCCTAAGAACTTGCACAAGGTTGACTTGCAGTAAAATAAATACATAGATAACTTGCAAATACATAGATAGACCAGCTTCAGCAATATTTCCTTACTAAAGAAGAGATAATTTCTCCATTCAGAGGAATAATCTATCCTGGAATTTTACCCCAGTGATTTTTCTCTACTAGCAATTACCTGGGAAGTAAATTTGGGTGCATACATAGGGAAAATTTAGTCTGTTTGTTTAATCATTTTAGCACCAATTCAATTACTTTTCAAATATATTCTCTTCACTAGGGCAGGTGACTTTAAAGATACTCAATTAATCTGGGTTAGGGGGCTCAAGCTGATGGAGGCATACTAACTCTCAAGATACCCCACATTGAACCCAGTAATTCAAGGGATGTCCTAAGTTTAATAAAAAAGGATACTATTCGAAATAGAAAGTATTTTTGTGGACATACTAATCATAATTAGCATTGTGAAAGTACAGATATTTTCCTATTCTTAAAAACCCTTCTTGACAAATGGATGTCAAGTCTATATCACGAATATTTAGTGTAATAATAACTTCATAACCCTCTAGTGCCTGTTCATTCAAATGTTCTTTAAGTTAAAATTTTCTCAGCATTTGGCCTAAATTTTCCCTCCTTCAGGACAAGCTCATTATATCCTATTCTTTTCCCCTTGACTGGCAGAAATAATAGCTCCCCGTACTATATTTAATATCCTGTTATATAGTGATGAACTGTGGTTTTATTTCTCTTCTCCCATTGTCTCTAGACTGATCATACCCACTTCTCTTAACCTTGACTTCTTGGGCATGCTTCCTAGTCCTTTCAGTCCACATTACATCGAAATCTCTCACATTCATTAAATTTTATCTTGAGCAAGTACCTATTAGAGTAAGATGGGACTGCTGCCATTTTTACTGGAGATGAACAAAAGGAAACCTATTAATCCCAAGATGATACTTCTTAATTTCAAGATGAGTTCAAAATCATCAGCCCCCTCAAGTGCTTTTCACAAAGTTTACAGAGAGGTCAAAATTAAACTAATAGCCTGATAGAAATTCATGACAGAACTTGAAGAATGCTGGGGTTGTAGAAACTTTTATTCCTTTAATCAAATCATGCCCCTGCTCAGCTGGCTTTAAGAGCTCTCATCCAGAGCTCTTCACAATCACAGAATCACAGATTTAGAGCTGGAATGAATCTTAGAGATCTATCACTTAGCCCAAACTCTCACTTTAAAGATGACAGAACTGAAGACAAGAAGTCAAACAATCAGTACTAGTTACTGAGCTGGGTTTCAAATCAGTTTTTTTGGTTGATCCTCCCAACAATGCTGTAAGGTAAACTTCACTTTACAGAAGAGGAAACTGAGGCTTGGAGAGTTTAAGTGACTTGCCTAGAGTCACCCACTTAATAAATGTCGTCTGATATTGAATTCAAATTCAGATCTTCCTAACTTAGGTTCATAGTTGTAGTCCTTATGCCTTCACTATACTTGATAGAGAAAAGAATATCAGCAAGTACATTGAGTCATTCTCTGTCCATTTTTTCTCCAGTCTGCTACTAAGCTGAGGACCATCCTATATTTTCCTTGTTTTATATGTCACCAGGGCCAAAGAATTTGTCACCAAGTGGCAGTATTATTGAGGATGAGATTTCATACTTAACAAGGCTGGTCTTTAGAGTGCAGACATCTTTTGTTGCTGGAACCAAACAAAAAACTTTTTACTCAAATTCCCAGAGATATGGGCAGCTAGGTGGCCCAGTGGATAGAGTATGGGTTAGAGTCAGGAAGATTCAACTTCCTTAGTTCAAATCTGACCTCAGACACTAGCTGAGTGATCCTGGGCAAATCACTTAACCCTGTTTGCCTCAGTTTCCTCAACTGTAAAATAAGCTGGAGAAGAAAATGACAAACCATTCCAGTATTGTCGCCAAGAAAACATCAAATGGGGGCATGAAGAGTTGTGAATGACTGAAAAATGACTAATCTGACAAGAGTTACATAGTGTTAGTAAAGTAAAGTCTTTAATAACTCAGAGTTAACTCTATATGACAATGAGGCATTGCAATAGATTTTTTGTGGATTTATATATAGACCTTAACTCTCCAACTGGAACAAAAGTTCCTCACAGCAGAAAACATGCTCAATACTATATCTTAAGGGCAGAGAGAGTTTGGGCTTTTGTGTTGATAGTCAGCCCCTAACTCCTGGCACCTATAAGTTGCTCAACAAATAACTTTTTAAACCACACATAGCATCCAAAACAGAAACTTACATACAAGGTCTTCAAAAATAAAGATTGATTGCTTTTTAGATGTATTATACAGAGTAGTTTTCATGTTTAAAAAGCACTAAGCTGTTTGAATCAACATTTTCACCAGTCATCAAAGCAGGATCAAAGTAAATAATATATAAGCACTATACAAACCTTAAAGCCTATGTGAATGCCAGTTATCATCATCTTCATCTTGATAGTACAAATAAAACTCCAGAAGCTAAAATGTAATAGACTATATTAAAAGAACTAACTGTTGTACAATTAGTTTTAGCTGTTATGAAAAGCAGTAGGCTCTTGTTTCTTTTTCTCAGTTTTAAGTCCAGATACAATTAAAGAGATAAAAGAATGCCCCTGATATTTTGTAGCTGAGAATTCTCTCTCAAAATGTACAAAATGTAATCCTGTCTTGGATAGATACTTATCCCTAATTTAATTGGAGCAGTTCATGATAGTGTATTTACTGCATTCAAAATAAAGTTTGGGCTTTTTGTTATTTTTTTAACAACAAGCAGAAAAGGATTCAAGTATGGACAATGGACTGTTGTTCAAGAATCAGCCGAGATTTAAAGAGACTGATTATTAGAAGGGTAGAGACCATCTGAGGAATTATTTTAGTCATGACAACTCATTAAACCATTTAGTAAGATGTTTAGTCACTATGGTCTCCAGTAGCAGAAAGAGGGAACACACATTTAAACATTTCCCAAAGCATCTAAAGAAGGGATAAGTGTATTAAATAGTTTCATTTGCCAAGCTTGCAAGTATATTTTAGAGCTTCATTTTGTGACCAAAAGAATTCTCTGATCATAGTACGGTCCAAAATAATTAGAACCATCAGCACTAGTGTTGTATGACAGTATAATTTTAGCTCTGAATGGTTGTAATTATTTTTTTCCTAAGGAAATGTTGTGAAAAAGCTAAAGCAAATGTAAAAATCAACAGAACCACTATCTGTGATCCTTTAGAAGGAAAAATGCTTAACTTTTAGAGAAAGGGATGAAACAAAAGACATTTTTCATTTCTGCAACTGTATTCCTGAAGCCAGGTCAGTTAACTTCTCTATCAAAGTTGTCCCATCTGCAAAGCCATTTCTGTTGTCTTAATCATTTATAGCAAATCTATCACCATGGAAACTAAAATTTTGCTCATAAAAAGGGAAAGAAAATAAATTAGCTAACAGTGGGTTGCATTTAAATGATGACTATTGCAGCCAGAAATGTCCATCAGTGAAGCATTAAAGCAAAACTTGCATAAGTATTCAACATCAATGAACTTTAGCACACTCAGGAGGTTGAAAAGCTTATCAGTCTTCTTATTTACCAAAACAATTACCAAGAAATTGGGTGTAACATCACTAGAAAAGGTCATTGTCAGAATTAAATCTTTCTCAAGCTCAAATGGTGAGGTCAAAGGTTGAAGGACCAGTAGCAAGGGACTATCAAAGTCTTCATGGCTACCTTCTTTGTCTCTACATCCTTGTATGGTCCTTAGGAAAGGGGTAGTATTAGGATAAACCTGATGGGTGCTGCAATTGATAAAATATAGGATCTGATGTCAGGAAGACCTGAGTTCAAATCCAGTTTCAGTATGTTCATGTGCAATAATAGCACCTACCTCACAGCGTTGCTGTGAAAATAAAACCTTCAAACATTATATACATGCTAACTAAGGTCTTTCCCAGTTTGTCTGAGACAATGTCCATTCAGTAATTAAAGGGTAGAAAATACTAGAAGAGAAAGTTGTCCTACTTCACCTTCACAAAAGAATCAATCTAGGGAAGACTTTCAGAGTTTCTGAGAAACAATTATTATCTGCACTCACTCTGAGTCAATAAAACCCAAACAATGAGCAAATAAGGCTCAGACTGGGATCTATGATTGGCCAATCAGCGGAAGCTGAAGTGATTTAAGTTTAAAAGCACAAATAATTTCTTTTGAATCATAATGGGCTTTATTAAAGACCAATTTTTCAAAACTATATTTTAGAAGATCATAAATGAAACCACCTGAGATAAAAGAGTTAATTGTTCCATTATTGGGGGTGGGTTGGGAGAGGGGAGCAACAAGAATGAAAAGATAAATAAGTAGGGGAGGGAAAAAATGGCCAAGGCCTCCCACTGCATCTGAGGCCAGCACCAGGCATCCTGACCTATGTCTTGCCACTGGACCTAGAAGGCCCTGAAGGGGAGAATGAGCTCAGCATGCCTCAATCTAATCCAATTCACTTATAAGCCGAGACATCACACTCATGATGCTATTAACTCTCTTAGAAAATAAAGGACAGCCAACAACAATATATTAGCTATTATTATTATTATTATAAAAGATTGGGATTTTCAGAAATAATAACCTTTTTCTCAGACAGTTAATAAATAGTATAATAATTTACACAATATATAGAAAGTTGTGATTGGACACTTTAATTTTTAGAACACTGTCTTAGGTTACTCTTATTCAATGCAATTTAATGAGTATAGGGATTCAGGATATGGGAAATACTCATCTGAGGTAACTTCTTGTACCAATACATATTGGCACTTCTCCACAACTTAGGATATTAGAAAATTACCCACAACACAGAGAGCTTAACTGATTTACTCAGAGTCATACAACCAATTTCTGTGAGGGTCAGGTCTTGAACTGCCCCTAATTTAATATCATGAATGATGATGTCTAGCAAAATAAAGAGATTTTTGTCTATTTGAAAAGGGAGAATTTCATCTTTGTCATTTTTCTTGAACCACTCAAAACTACTTTAAGAACACCAATCCTTTTGAATTTTGATAAAGAAAACAAAAACACTAATATTAGGAGTAGTTTAAATTCTGGGCCCAAATGCAAATATTTCAGATACAGCTGGCCTTCCCCTTAGAAAATAAAAAACTCCACACCACACAGGGACCTATCCTTTTGTGTCCTGCACCTCCAAGGGACAGTATTGACTCTTGTGATTATTTAGTCTATTAAAAATGAATATGTAAAAGTCACTGTCTTGACTCCTCCATTACTATCATAATCCCCAATTTATGTTTAGAGAGAAAAAAGAAAAATGGAGGGAAACAGAAGGGAACAAAAAAAAAAAAAGAGTATTTTCCTCCATTCCATCAGTTCACTTAGAATTCTTGATCAGGGAGGAGTCATTTGTTGTGGTTCCTGTGGCTATTGAGAGAGGTCATGCTTACATTAAAATATCATCAATAATACTAAATAGCTAAGCCCACTTAATATCACTTCCTTCAACATAAAATATGACTCTAAGGAAACATTTTTCAACACACCAAGCTATTTTCTCTTAATTCAGGGCAATTGTGCTCATTCAGTTTGAACTACCTTTCAACTGGTTATTTCTTCTAGAGGATCAAGCTCTATATGAAACAAGGGAAATGGGCCATCTAGAGAACCACTTCATTTGGATTTGTGAGCAAGGTGGGAATGAAAGAGGATGAACACCTTGGCTTTGGGGATTTGTTTCTTCAGTAAAAGGAAGGTAAGATAACACACTAGAAGTGCCCAGTTATGCCTGAAAAGATTCTTACAAAATGATGTAGATATTAAGAGCATTCAACCACATTTTTTTTCCTGAAGAGAAATGTAGGTAAAGTATTTTAAATAATATTGAAATCACTTTATTCTACTTTTGTTTATAAAGATCCCTGTAAACTTCAAACTGAAAAGAGCTCACTGATTTTTTAGTGTATTTCTGATAACCTGCTGTTTAAGAGTTAATCACCAGGGCTGCATTTCAGGTAGGAAATATTTTTATTTCTTTAAAGAGTACTAAGATGGTTCTTCTGATTAGCTTATAAATAATTTTTAAGATGCAAATGAGCACTTCTAGATAATCACTGTATTTAGGTCTATCAATCTCAATGATCCCTTAGTTTTAAAAGCTTGGAGATAGCTGAATGCTTTATCTAGCAGATGAGTATGAGAAACTACATTTATAAATAAAGTTTTATTTTATGGGCCAGGAGTCATATTTCTCCTTAGGGCATGACAAGTGGCACTCATTTTAAACTCAAAATTCCTAATCTAAGGAACATGAAAAATTTTAAACACGCACACATGTTAATAACTGTGGTTTAATATCATTGGCTCCTTTTCCAATTCCATATAACCTAATTTATATATCTAAAAGCACGATTCCGAGAAGGAATCTGTCAATTTTACCATACTTCCAAAGGGATTCATGAGATAAAAAAGGGTGAAATGAACCATTGGTTTAAAAAGTATCTTAAAGGTAAGATTTGGACAGAGGCCCTGAAGGCCTAGGCCTTGACTACAGCATGTCAAAATTCTAAAAGCTTATTGAGATTTGATTTTTAAAAGGGAAAAGAAATTTTTATTTTTGCCAAAAATGATGTGAATTATATACATATTTCAAAAAAAGCAAAAGAAATAAAAAGTATTAATAAAACCTACCACAAAAAGGAGAAAATAGCTGTTAACTTCGAAAATTGTTAACATGTTCTTCTTTCAACAATATTTTCTCTTGATTTTTTCCAGACAAATATGCACAATACAACCTACTCATATTGCAAAGGACATTTTTTAGATCAATTTTGATGTGACAAAAATTTAAGTAATGAGTGTGTTATTAAAACCCTTACGAAGAAAATAGACAAGTGAACATTTTCAAACTGGGATTGGGGAAGATGAGATGGGAAAAGAATGCAAAAAAAAATAAATTTTTTTCTGATTTCTTGATAGATGTATAGAGAAAATCATATTTTACTATCAAAGCAGACATTCAAGTAGAAAGAATGGGGTTTTTGAAGTTATTTACTTTCTTTGACATTAGTTATTAACTTTTATGAAAGGCCATATCAAATAAAAAATATTGTCCCCTGGTGGAAATAGGTGAATAAAATTCTCCACAGGACGAGGTAATTTACTTCAAATATCCACCAACTTCTACCATTTCACTGAAATCATTTATTTTTTTTTAAGTAGAATCATAGATCTCTAAATACTAGTTACTAAATTCTTCTTCCCCTGGCATTCTCCTTCCTAAATGCATAGAGATCTTCAATATGTAGCAAAAGTAGTGCAATAAAAGTACATGAATTTAGAAGGGTGCGAGATTAGCCAACAATTAACCAAAGATTTACTTAGCCATAGAAGCAGAAGGGTAATCAACAAAGATAGACATTGAGAACTCCTTGGTTTGATTTACTTAATAGATCACATTGTTATCTATCAATTAAACATTCAGATGGATATAGTCCCTCTATATATCTTCATGCTGCTTGGTACTAAGGTAATGAGGAAATATATGTAAACAATCTTCTCTGCTAGTCCCCCAGAGCAACCAAGTGAAGAGGAATAGTATCATGTTACCTTTAAGGAAAAGCTAACCTAAACTTTGTGGGGAGAAAAGTTAGGTTATTGTTCCTAATACAAACAGCTAGTAGATGGAACTAGTAGTGGTGGGATTTGGATCCTACTCAATAAGAATTTATTACATGGGAGCAGCTCCAGCTAGGTGATGCAGTGGATAGAGCACCAGCCCTGAAGTCAGGAGGATCTTAGTTCAAATCTGATTTCAGAAGCTTAACACTTCCTAGCTGTGTGACCTTGGGCAAGTCACTTAACCCCAATTGCCTCAACAACAACAACAAAAATAATTTATTACACACATAACTTTTCATCCAACACTGTAGAAAACACAATGGATAAAAAATATATACAGAATAACATCCGCCACTAAGAAAATTTTAATACAATTAGAGAGACAAAAATAATTAAAGAATAATCAAGTGCTGAATGATGAGTTATTGACTTAATAAGGTCATTAGAACTTCAGATTGTAATCTTGATCATAATGCTCTTCTTTTTCGAGCCCTTCAGTGATTGCCTGATGTTTAATAAAATCTCTGTCCTTTAAAATAGTATTATTTTTATAATAGCTTCTCATTTTTCAAAATACATGTAAAGATAGTGAATGGGACTTATTGGATGAAGTATTTTTCAGTACTCCTGTTCCCAGAGCTGGAAGAGGGGATCACATGATCTCTGGAGGGATGAACTTTAAACCGTGGGATACAGGAAGTTGCAGGAAGTGATGTGATCTGTGGGAGGCAGCCAACATTGGTGGCTATTGGTCAAGGATGGTTATGTCTTTTTAGTCTATTCGATGAAAAGGCTTGGGTCTTTTGCTTTTAAGTCCTGGACAAGCCTGAAGCTGGCCAGATTCCAAGAGCACATGGGTGGCTCCCAGGTGTGTCTGGACCTCTCCCTTCAGGGATTAAATAAATGCTTTCTCTTTGTACCTGATGATGTCTCTGATTAATTAATTTGGGAAAGGGAATCTTGTCCCCACCCCCACCCCCAGCCCCAGACAATAGTTTTCAACATTCACCCAGGAAAAATCTTGTATTCCAATTTTTTCTTCCTCCTTCCCTTCCTCTATCCCCTGAACAGCAAGTAATCCAATATAGGTTAAACATGTTAAAATAGCATTGATACCTTTCTTTTCTAATTCTATATCTTGTACTCTATTATAAGCTCTGCCCTGTGACTAAACTGGATTGTTTGCCAGCATATTCATTTTTCTTGATTTCCTAACTATGTTTTTCTCTTTTTAAAAAATGTTATTATGAAAATAACAAACATGAACACTTCAATTCACAAATGAAAACAAAAAAAAGAAAGTTTGTATATGAAGCTATGTTTTAATGACATTGTATGGTTTTTGAAAGAGTATAATAAATTTAACCCAATAATACCAAAACTACTATCCTGTTCATTGATTTCATTCTGCTCACTTCTAAATTGTTTCTTAATGTTTCATTGACACTTTTTCCCCCTTTCTTTCTCTGTTTTTGCCTCATTATAATATCCACATATACTCCCTAAAAAACCTTACCCATCACTAAAGTAAAATATCTCTCTTATAAAAAATTAAGTCAAATGATTTATATTAAAAATTGTCCATTTTGTAGAGGGCCCCAGATAGTAGGGAACCCAGGGTGAATTATAAGACCCTTTAGTCCAGTAAGGAACCCTGGTAAGTGTCTGGTTTGACTCCCCATCCTTTGTAAGGGTCTCTCAGCCTTCCTGAGAAGTCAGACAGTATGATAGTCTGTGTTGTACTTGAATTAGAGTTTTACTAAAGTAGCAAGGAGATATTTGCACACAATAGCAAGTTGTTTATGTGGTCCCACCTGCGCAGTATATAGTTAATACATGTGCCCTGAGCTATAGTTATGTAAGTGTATGACATAAGCATAGGGCATATAAGGCTGAGGATTTTTTGAATAAACACACTCCTGTTTGAGCATCCTCATAAGTTCCACCTCATCACTCCTCAGCCAAGATCCCAGGGTGGTATCAAAGTCCTCCCAGGTCCAGACAATGTGGGGCTCTCAAGAGCAGGGCACACAGCAGCTCAGCTGACATGAACAGTGGGAGTTCTAGTGAAGAATCCCCAGTACCCAGGAATTGGGTAACTTTAAACAGGCAGCAGGAAGATTTGGCAAGGACTCATCTAGTCAATTTTATTTTCCAACCAAAATGGGGCAAGTGCTAACAAAAGAGCCTCCCTCTTGAAGTTAAAAAGGGAGAAAGATTTGTTAGCTCAGAAGCAGATCACTGAGTTCTTAGATATTGTGGAGTGCATGTCTCCATGGCTCCTTAAGGAAGAGACATTGGAGCCAGAGAAGTGGGAGATAGTGAGAGAATACGTAAGTGAATACTATGGGTCCTGGCTCAATCCTGGAGCACACATTCCTTATGTATGATGTAATAAAATTGGCTTTGAGAGATCCAAAAAAATTATTACCCCCCCCAAGAAAAAAGAGGGCTCTTAGTGTAAGGTGCCAAACAAAGGAGCATGAGGAAAATAAATAAAAAGGTGTCAACAACTCTAAAGGGCATGGCACATTAAACAAAGGCAAAGATGGGGGGTTTGAAGAGTATGACACTTTCCCATTTCTCAACCTACCTCCCCTTCCCCCTGTGCCTATTCCCCTTGTGTATCCCTGCTTCCTGACCCACTATTTTTTCAGCCTCCTCCCTCAACTGCATCTTTGTAGATGGGAAATGGAAGAACAAAAGGGTAGTGGCTCCATCAGCACTGCCAGCGCAGCAGCCGTCTTGTCCTCCTCCTATGTCCCAAGTACAGGAGGTACTGGTTAAGGCAAAGGAGGAAGGATGGGATACCTTTGGATTGAGAATGGAAAGATACCCTGTATGTGAAGAACCGGACCCCAGTGGGCCTCCAGATCAAATTAGGAAAAGACACACTCCTTTTAATCTGGAAGTTATCAAAGATCTGAAAAAAATTTGCACTCTTTATGAGTCTACATCATCTTATGTTAAAATGCTGTTAGAGAATTTAGCTTATGAAATTCTAACCCCTAATGATTAGAAATCCATAGCAAAAACAGCAAAACCATACCAAAGCCTTATTCCTTACCCAGTGCTTGTGACTAGAATCTTGTTTAAAAAAAAAAAAAACAACATTAAACGAGTAATACAATTATCTGGGCTAGAACCTAACAAGATACACACATTTTATACCACTGTATAAATTCATATATGCAGTGAAACCATCACAGAGTAGCAAATTTTATTGGCCACAGCTTCAAATTTCAAACACAGTTTCCCCTTAAAGATAACCCAACTATTATATAATTGACCATGGGTTTTTAAAGAAAAGATTTCTAAGATACTTCTTAAAGGACCGTACATCTTTACAAATGCATCCAAACATAATATTTGTGCTATGTATTCTCCTGACTTAGCTATAAAAAGAGTAGTCAGAACTTTCTTTCAATCCATTCAGCAGAATAAGTTGTATACAATTATGCTAGCTCTTATTTATTACCTGGAGATGTAAATATAATATTTGATTCAGTCTATTCAGTAAGTATGATACAAAGAATTGCCGCAGTCCAAATAAAATTTGTAGCCTCTAACATATTTCAGCTTTTTAAGGAATTTCAGGAACAAGTGCGAAACTGCCCAAATAAATAAAGAACAGAAATTTGCTTGTCCCTTCTCATACTGATCTTCCAGGACCTATTTTTTATGGAAGCTCAAAGGCAGATCACCTTGTCACCATGTTAGTCGATACTCCCCTATTTCAAGCTGCCCAAAAATCTCATTCTAAATATCATCAGGCTGCACTAACTAGTGTCTGCAGTTTGGGATAACAAAAGAGGAAGCTAGGAGCATAGCAAAAGCCTGTACAGCTTTCCTTTCCACTCTCCTACATTCCCTTCAGCAAAGAATCCTTGTGGTTTGAGGTCCAATGAAGTTTGGCAGATGGCTATGATTCATTATAAATCTTTTGGTCATCTGACTTTTTATCCATGTTGTCATGGGCACCTTCTCAGGATTTATTTTTGCAATATAGCAGCAAAAGAAATAGCGTGAGTGGTCACTGAATTCCTTACACAGGCCTTTGTACTTATGGATATGCTATGAGCAATAAAAACAGATAATGTATCTGCATATACTTCTAAACATTTTGCATATTTTTGTGCACAGTACCAGATTTCACACACCACTGTCATACCCTTCAATCCTCAAGGACAGGCAATAGTGGAGAGGAGGAATAGAGACATCAAGCCACTCCTCCAAAAATAAAAGGGGGAGCCATAGGTAACCCTAGAGTATGTCTAAACTTAATGCTATTATGCTTTTGTTTTTGCTTTTTGATGAGGATGCACTGGATTCGGCAGACAGGTTTCATAACCCATCAGAAGGGCAGTGTCCAATGGGAGCGGCTCCAGTATCTGTAGATAATCACCAGGTGATGTGAAGAGATATGGAGAGTGATGAATGGAAGGGACAGAGAGATAGAGAAAGACAGAGAGAGGAGGGGATGGAGAGAGGGATGGAGAGAAAGAGGAAACACTCTCAGTAAGACTAATGTACTTGGAAAGACAATGCCATTTCAAGTTTCTCAGAATTATGGACATGAAATGCCCATGTGTGACTATAAATTATAAGTAAGCTGGGCTCAGATGTAGTTGTGGTTGTGGTTTCTTTGGAAAGACCATTGCAGTTTTCTTCATTTGTTGAAATATGGGAAATCAAACAATAAAAAGGATTTTTAATATTCCTCCCTCTCCCCAGGGGAGAAATTGTCCTTATATGTCATGGAGTATTAGAAATGGTTTTGAAAATTAGATACAAATTTTTAAATTTGCCTTATTATATATAGATCTATTATGTGCAAGGCAATATTCTTGGCACGGCAGATGCTAAATCAAAAATGAAATAGTTCTTTGCAGGGAGGCTGTATTCTAGATTGGGAGCAGGGAGAGGAGGCAGGAATGCTGACATATTTATGCAGATAAGTAAATGGAAGATAACTTAAAGAGGAAAGATCTTTAACAGTTAGACAAATGATTAAAAACTTCTCAGATAAACCTTATTTTAGGTGAAGCTTAGAAAAATGATCAGAGACATAGGATGGAATGCTGACCCAGAACTGTTGGTAGTTCAATTTTACTTTGAACATAGCTTGTTGAAAAGAAGTAATAGGAAATGAGTCTGGAAAGATAGGCTAAACCCAGACTATGGAGTTGTTTATTTCATCCTATTAGCAACAAAAAGCCACTGAAGATTTTTGATCAGAAAAGAGAAATTATTAGATCTTATGGCTTAGGAAAATTATTTTGGCAGCTGTTGTGAAGAAGGAAAATTTTGGAGGTAGTATGAATTAAGAGAAAAGGATAGACAAAAGGAATAACCTGAAAGTAAAGATCAAATAAGACTAGGCAACTGATACATTACAGGAGCATGGACAAATTGGAAGAATCAAGGATAACCTTAAAGTTTCTAATCTGGGTAACTGAGAGCATGATGGTGCCTCTAAAAGAAATAAACAGAAAATCTTGGTAGAGGATTTGTGTGTCTGAGTGTGTGTCTGTGTGTGTGTGTATGTGTATCTGTGTACCAACTGAAGCTACAAAGATAAAAAAGAAACAGATCCTGGCCTCAAGAAAATGCAAGTTTACTAGGGCCCACTCCACCTCCAGGATCTGTTGATGATAGAAATCCAAATATGCACTGTGGCAATAGCACTAGCCCATTCTCCCACAAAGAAGTGGGGAGCTAGTGATAGAAACATAAAGGAGATCAGGGTGGAAATCCACTTTGATGAATATCTGCTGATTAGATACCTAGGGGCCTGACTGTATTCACACTTGACACTTATACCTTTTCCTTTTCCCAAGATGGCAAAAAATGATTATAATGATACACACTCATAAAATTCCATGCTCAGTCTCAGAAGAGAGACCCCATTACATAGTATCTGAGAAACAGTCCTACCATATACTAGAAAGGACATTGAACTTGGAATCCTGGAGACATGAATTGGTGTCCCAGCTCAGATATTCACTACACTGGCAACTTTTAGCAAGTCATTCTATCTTTCTTCCCAGGACCTCAGTTTCCTCACCTTCCAAACGAGATTGATACTGTTTATGCTTTGGCAGGATCATTTTCAGTAAAGCACCTTGAGTTGTAAAGAAGGGTAGTTTCTCTTTTTGTTTTTAATAGTATTTTATTTTTCCAAATACATGCAAAGATAGTTTTCAACACTCACCTTTGCAAAACCTTGTATTCCAAATTTTTCTCCCTCTTTTCCTCTCTCCCTCCTCCCCTAAATAACAAGTAATCCAATAGATGTTAAATACGTGCAATTTTTCTAAATGTATTACCACAATTATGATGCAGCACAAGAAAAATCAGATCAAAAAGAAAAAATGAGAAAGAAAAAAAAGCAAGCAAGCAAACAAAAAAACAATAACAAAAAGGTGAAAATACTATGTTGTGATCTACACTCAATTCCCACAGTCCTCTCTCTGGCTGCAAATGACTCTTTCCATCACAAGTCTATTGGAAATAGCCTGAATCATTTCATTGTTGAGAAGAGCCACATTCTTCAGAATTGATCATTGTATAATATTGCCGTATACAATAATCTCCTGGTTCTGCTCATGTCACTTAGTATCATTTCATGTAAGTCACTTTAGGCCTCTCTGAAATCATGCTGATGGTCATTTCTTATAGAACAATAATATTCCATAACATTCATGTACCATAACTTATTTAGGCATTCCCCAACTAATGGGCATCCACTCAATTACCAGTTCCTTGCCACTATGAAAAGGGCTGTTAAACATTTTTGCACATGTAGGTCGTTTTGAAGGGTGAGTTTTCTTGCCTCAGTCTTCCTGTTTATCGAAGTGAATGGTGAAAGGCTGGTTCTCAGCAGGTTCAGTGGTTACAGATCTCTGAGAAGTTCTCTTTCTACTTTAGACAGTTTGGTGATGGAGAATAGAGAAGATCCTGCTTCAAAATGTACAAATCTCAGCCTCTTCTGGGAGAGTTTTTTATGGTAGTTCTCTTTTGCCCTCATCTCAAGCAACACTTTGTACCCAAGACATTCCTTGATTACACTATTACTAGTACCTTTATCTTACCCTATTACTAGTGTCTTTATCTTATATTCACTTTCCCACATGACAGTGCCTAGAAAGCTGGCTAGAGTCAAAAGAATCTGGGTTCAAGTCTTACTTTTGGTACATACTGGCTGTGTGACCCTAGACAATTCAATAAATTTCTTAGCACTCTAGGCAATGGTTCTCAAACTTTTGTTTTCAGTATCCTTTTATACTATTAAAAATTAATAAGGATTTGTCCAATGGATTTTGGTTTATATGGATTATGTTTATAGATATTTACTATATCACATAAAAACTGTGAATTTGTAAACCCTCTGAAAGAATTTCAGAGACTCCTTAGATTCTCTGGACACACTTTTAGAACCACTGGCTTAGACTAAAAATTTCAGAGAATGTGTTAACTTGTGCTGGTAAAGGGAGTTTACTCATCTGGAATGGGATGTTTTTTAAAAACGCAGTTGTGTTACAGGTCTTTGTTGTTTTAAGGATATCCGACATATGAAAACTCAAAATTCCCCAAAGTATAAATTAAAAAGTAAATATTTCTTTTGGAAAATAATTCCTGACTATTAAAAAGATTTGCCACATGAGTCACTTAAATAGTAACATAATATATTTAAATGATCCCATGAAACCTCAAATCTGATTTATTGACAAAATAAATTAACACAGAAAAACAGACGTACATATGTATGTATATGTGTGTGTATATATATATATATATATATATATATATATATATATATATATATATATATATATGAATTATAGATGGATACCTATATGCTTTTAAGAAGAGTATATATTATGAACTATTATAAAAATTAGTACAAATTTGTAAAATTACAATTTCATTAGCTCTATTTAACCCAATAAACACATGATTTTACCCCCAGGGTGATGACATTCTTAATTTCATTGAGTACTTGAGCTAGAAAGAGGTACTTATGTTGCGATTCTAGTGGCAATCAGAGAGTTGTGGGAATCCCCTTTTGGTCGGAAATACAGGTTCTTTGCAAAATAATTCACGAACCTGAAGAGTTTTAAGTGGCAAAAATGGAAGTTTATTGTTGGATGAGAAGTCAGCTTTGCTAGAAAAACTGATTTTTTTTAGTGGCAAAGTCCTATTAGAGAAATGGAGGCTGGCACTGAGTAGGGAATGTCTTCTTAGTGGACAGGTCCTGACAGTTTCTGTTTTGGACATTCTACAAAAAATGAGAGAGCAGAAACCTATTTTATGAATAGAGCTTGGTGGGGGTTTAGGGATTGTTTGAACCGATCAGACCAGGATCTCCAAAATGAAATTACTTTGAAGGCTTTTTCAGCCTGAATTTGAATGGAGATCCAGCTATCAATTGGGGTGATTTGCCTTAAAAATGGCCTGGCCTGAGAAGTTCTCTCATAAACTCCATGGAGCCTGGGAGGGTCAGGAATCAAAAAGGGGACAGAATTTCTACATTGAGTTCTTGGGTTAGAAATAGATAGGGCTTCCTTATTTATAAGTTATAAAATAAGTTTCAGACACTATCCCTTAAACTTGTATTTTTATCTATATTTTCCCTCTACTAAATAGCTAACATTTATATGTGACTTTAAGATTTGCAAAGTACTTTTTATATATAATTTTATTTGATTTATAAAACATTTGTGAAGAAGATGCTATTAATTTGCCAGATTAGGAAACAAAGGCTAAGAGAACTGTCTAGTGTCATACAATTAAATAAGTGTTTGAGACTGGATTTGAACCCAGTTCTTCCTGACTCCAAGTTCATTGCTCTCTATGCTATAGCATTCAACTGCCTCATATAGTATATAATGGAATAAAATGACCTTAAGAGCAAGGAATATTTCATTTTTATCTTTATGTCCTCAGAACTAGCACAGTACCAAGCACCTATCATGTGCTGTGTTTAGGGGAAGAAAGGGAAAAGAATAAACAACTATATAGTTCCTACTACATGCCAGGCACTATGCCAAGCACTTTTAAAAATATTATCTCATTTAATCCTCAGAGTAATCCTGTAAGGAAGGTACTGTTATCCCCATTCTACAGTTGAGAAAACTGAGAACAACAAAAAATTAAGTGACTTGCCCAGAATCACTTGGATAATGTGTCCAAGGCCAAATTGATACTCAATTCTTTCTGACAACACCCAGAGCTCTGTCCTCTAGGACATCAAGTTAACAATTAACTACAAAAACAAACACATAAAAAAGTCCCTCTCTTCAAGAAGATTATTTCCTAGTATGAAATCAACACTAATAATAATAACAATTAAATAATACAAAATACTAAAAATAAATGATTCTAAAAATCAATAATAATAAATTTTGCCAGTTTATTCATGGTTTCCTCCAAATTCCTTCTTCTGAAAAGATAGTAGAGGCAGAGAATAGTAGAAACCATAATAATTAAAACTTTAACTAGAAAAAAGAAGTCTGAAAACCTTTAATTGGGAACCCAATTAAAATCCTACAAAGTGTGATTTAAATTATTTTTAATTGGTATCTGTAAACACTGGCTTAGTAATATAACAGCACTTATAGTCAGTGCTATCCCTAGCGGGGGTACAGGGCAAATCATATTCCTAGCATGTTTATAACAGTGTATGCTTTGTTAATGCTGACTGGCATTGCCAGTTGCTGTATTTTTCTTGAAAGTATTATTCACTTTTTGGCTTTGTACTGTGGTTATATCAAAAGCATGAAGATTTCAGTAACCTTTCTCTCTTCCTAGCAATGACGGCTCTAGGTTACCTATGAGTAGACATTTTCCTCCTACTCATTTATTCAATGCTATTGAACTGGCATAATAGAAGCAAGTTCTGAATCATTCAGTATCATCCAGGTTGGCAAATAAGCTAGTGATATCTAAGGCTTCCTTGCTGGAAAACAGGAAACTTTGTCTCTGCTTAGATAGATTTGGGAAGTAAGGAATAATCAAAAATCATAATCATGAAATCTTTTTACAAACCATCTGGACTAAAGGAGTCCTGTGAAAAAACTTTAAATGTTGAAGCCCAATTAAATTCCCACAAAATATGATATAAAATCATTTTAATTAGTATCTATAAGCATTGGCTTAATAATATAACTGTTTACATAGTAAGAATTATGTCAGATTTTGATAACAGATGATGGAGAGATAAGATAATAATAGATGAAAGATAAAAATGTAGATCACAGATACATAAGTAGATAGAAAAGTAGATAGATAATACATAGAAAGATAGATGATAGATATATAGATAGATAGAAAAATAGATACACACCTCCATAATTACATAGATAGGCAGATAGATAGATATATCTTACTTTTGGTTTGCAAATGACAAAAATAATGGAAATGAGATAAGGTAGAGAGAGAATAGAAGTGCTTGGTGAGAACTTTCACACGAAAGCTTCCAACCAAAAAAAACAAAAAACAAAAACAAAAAAAAAAAACTATTACCTATGGAACAAGGGAGTACTCTTGAAGAAGAAATGAAGACCTAGATTTCATAGGCCAGTTATTTTGTTTCACCTCTTACAATCTGCCCTGAGAAGATAAGCACTTTAAAATTTCTCTTTATTGTGTCATATTAATTTAAATGTATCAAGTATAATTCCTCATAACAGCTAGCATTTGTATAGCAAGTTAAAGTTTGTTAAGCATTTTGCATGCTATTTAATCTGTTCCCTTGTACAAACCTCTTAGATGGCATAATTAAGCCCATTTTACTTTTGAGGAAATGAGACAGAATTTTAACTCAGCTCTCCCTAACTCTACTTCCATTGCCTCAAATATTTGTAATGTCTATTCTTAATCTGGGACAGCTAGATGACACTGTATTGGAGGGCCAGGACTAGAGTCAAGATGGTCTATATTCCCAAGATCAAATCTGACCTCAAATACCTACTAGCTGTGTGATCCTAGGTAAATTACTTAACTTTGACTCCATTTCCTCATCTATTAAATGAACAAGAGAAGGAAGTAGCAAACCACTCCAGTATCTTTGCCAAGAAAAATCCAAATGGGATCACAGAGTCAAATAACTAAAATGACTGAACAACAAACATTAATTTGTTATCTAATTTTATGATGATTAACACTGATCACCGAAAATGTACGGAACACAAAAATATATGCTTGGTGACACATGGGATTAAAATAAATATTAACTGAAGGAAATATACTTGTGAAAAATAAACATTTGGAATGACTATGGTGAATATGAGGGCAGTGGAGGAGTGGAATAGTTAGAATTTCAAATCTAGTGACATTTGAAAATAAAAAGTTTACAACTTACAAAAATACAAAAATGCCATATATACCAGTATAGGGTCAACAACAATTTATTTTTCCTTACAGAGAAAATATACTCCAAGAAGTTATAGCCATCTCATCATGTGCAAGGTTGACATTTAATTAATTTAGCATATTAGTTCATTGAAGAAATAGATAACTAACCCATTCTCCCTAGGTCTGTTTAAGCAACCACCAAAATGTTCTCTCGAATATGCTTTGTTTGGACAATAATTAGGATGTGTTCCAGTTCTACAGATGCAAAATTTCATTTTGTATTACCCTTTACAACTCAGCAAGACCTCAAAATAGTTTTTAGGATTGCAACATGAGTGCAGTTTCATGACAATAAGAGACGTCAAAATAAAATTTGCTCAGTGCAGTAACATAGATTACTTATTTTTTTCTTTACAAAGTGATTAAAAAACACTAATCCAATGAGGAACTGACATGCATTCAAAAGTTACATTTCTTTGGAAATTCATGCCTTTAGTATCAGATAAAGCTTTCTTTTAAAAATTGCCAAAACCATAGTTCCATGTGTAGTATAGATTATCTTTCAAGACTTGAAAACCAAACTTTATGATGCTTTCTATATAAATACTTAAGTTGTTTTCCTACCTCAGCAATGGACATTTAATGTTTTTTGTAGTGTGCCACAGTCCAAGTGAATGACTCTTGACAGTTCCAAAACCTTGCAGTCACGACGATCTTAACTATGAAAGCCAAGTCATCTTGAAAGAGTTTGGTGTAACCCTAGGCCTGCTGTTCTTCACAGGATACACATTTCATCCTTTGATACTTTAAAAGCCAAATAGCTAACATAGATTTGAGATGGTAGGTACTATCATGTTATGATTCAAAATAAAGTTTAGGTGGAAAAACCTCTGAGATTTTATTAGACTATACCATAATTGAATTATTTCAGATGTTTAAGTAGTGTTACTATTATAAAATACTTATGTGAGAAGATGTAATTCAAAAGTCTGCTAACGTAAAATTATAGTTAAATTTTAAGTATGAATGAGAAATCTGATAGGGGACAGGATAATTTTCAAGCACTTAAAAGGCTGTTAAAAGGGAATATCTTATTCACTTTGCTTCTAGAAACAGAACCAAGAAAAGTGAACAGAACTTAAAAGAAGGATTTAACTGCATGTATTAGTTAATAATAATAATAGCTAACATTCATATAGACCTTACTCTATGCCAGGCTCTGTGCTAAGTGATTTACAATTATTATCTCATTTGACCCATCCAACAACCCTGGAAGATCAGTGCTATTATTATGCTCATTTTATAGGTGAGGAAATTGAGGCAAACAAGAGTCAAGTTTCTTGTCCACACAGCTGGTATCTGAGAAAGAACTCAAGTCTTCCTGACTCTAGACTTTGTGCTTTGTACATCACATCACCTACTGTTCCTAATGAAGGAGCAGGGAAAAAATAAGAGAAAATGTTCTAAGAATTAGAATTGTCAAAAAAAAAATAAGAGCTCCTTTCAATGTTCCAGGTTTTCAAAGATTAAATGACCACCTATGGAAGCATTTACTGTATTATGCAGAACATGACACTCGATGACTTCCAACTCAAAGAGTCTATGATGACAATTTTTCATTTTTGTTCTTCCACCATTTTACATGAGGAATATCTGGGTGCCCCATATATTATTGTGTAACAAGAAAAAAAAAGTAGAACAGAGGACTTTACTTCCTATCCTTCCTCTAAAACTGGGATACACACAGATACATACACACTCACACATATACTGGTACAATTGATCAAACTATATTGCAGCTTTCAAGAAAGGCAAGATATGAGAAAAGTGGTTTTAAGCATGCCTGTGACAGGAGAAATACTTAAAATTTTCTTGAAATAATTAAAAGCCCAAATTTATGTAGCCCTTTAAAGTTTGCAATGTGTTTTATAAATATTGTCTCATTTTATCCTCACAATAATACTGGAAGGCTATCATTACCCCATTTTACAGATGAGGAAAGTGACTTGTTCACATAGAGAATGAATAGGGATCAAAACATAGTATTTTCACTAATTTTTTTTCCTTTTTTCTCATTTTTTCTTTCATCCTTTGCTTTCTTGTTCAGTGTGACAAATATGGAAATATGTTTAGAAGAATTGTACATTCATTGTAAAAGCATGGGAAAAGGAGATGGGATGCTTGGTAACAACTGATGTTGAAATAGATGGTTGTCATTACACACCTGTCAGACTGGCTAGGACAACAGAAAAAGATAATAATGAATGTTGGAGGGGATGTGGGAAAACTGGGACACTGATACATTGTTGATGGAATTGTGAATGCATACAGCCATTCTGAAGAGCAATTTGGAACTATGCTCAAAAAGTTATCAAACTGTGCATACCCTTTGACCCAGCAGTATTTCTACTGGGCTTATATCCCAAAGAGATCTTAAAGGGGGGAAAGGGACCCATATGTGCAAAAATGTTTGTGGAAGCCCTCTTTGTAGTGGCCAGAAACTGGAAAATGAGAGGATGCCCATCAGTTGGAGAATAGCTGAATAAATTGTGGTATATGAATATTATGGAATATTATTGTTCGGTAAGAAATGACCAGCAGGATGATTTCAGAAAAGCCTGGAGAGACTTACATGAACTGATGCTAAGTGAAATGAGCAGGACCAGGAGATCATTATATACTTCAACAACAATACTATATGAGAATCAATTCTGAGGGGCGTGGCCTTCTTCAGCAATGAGATAAATCAAATCAGTTCCAATTGTTCAATAATGAAGAGAACCAGCTATGCCCAGCAAAAGAACTATGGGAAATGAATGTGGACCACAACATAGCATTTCCACTCCTTCCGTTGTTGTTTGCTTACATTTTTCTTTCTTTCTAAATCCGATTTTTCTTGTGCAGCAAGATAACTGTATAAATATGTATACATATATTGCATTTAACATATACTTTAACATATTTAACATGTATTAGTCTACCTGCCATCTAAGGGAGAAAGTGGGGGAAGAAGGGGAAAAGTTGGAACAGAAGATTTTGCAAGGGTCAATGCTGAAAAAAATTACCCATGCATATGTTTTGTAAATAAAAAGATATAATAAAATTAAGAAGAAGAAGAAGAAATAGATGGTTGTCTATCTAAAATTGCTTGTGGTCAATGACAGTATACCCAATTAAGCACAGGTGTGTATATGTTCCTGTCTTACCTCAACCTCGTCACAATCTATTTTTCAGCCTTATTGTGTATTTCTATCCACTTCCCAGTGGGATCCAGACAAATAGGTCCTATAGTGTTGCTCACATGCAGTACCCCATATCCTTTTTCCATGCTTTTACAATGCTTTTTTACAATTCCTAGAACTAGCACAATACCTAGTATCTTGTGTGTGCTTAATAAATGTTCAGTGAATGTAATGGAATATTATGTTTTATAAGAAATTATTTCAGTCTGGAAAGACTTACATAAACTGATGCTGAGTAAAATGAACAGAACCAGGACAACATTATACTTAATAATAGAAAGATTATGTGATGGACTTGGCTCTTCTCAGTAATGCAATGATCTAAGACAATTAAAATAGATTTGAGATGGACAATGTCATCTTCATCCAAAGAGAGATCTACAGAGACTGAATGTGGTTCAAAGCATAGTATTTTCATCATTTTTTATTGTTGTTTGTTTGCTTTTTATTTCTTGTGGTGTTTTTTTTTCCTTTTGGTCTGATTTTTCTTGTATAACATTATAAATATGGAAATATATTTAAATAGTTTGTTCATGTTTAACCTATATCAGATTGCTTGCAATAGGGAAGGGGGATATAAGAAAGGGAAGGAGAAAAAAATTGGATCTCAAAAGTCTTACAAAAATAAATGCTAAAAACTATCTTTACATGATTTTAGAAAAATAAAATTCTATTGAAGAAAAAATAAATGTTCATGAGTGGATGACTATTATTGACTCAGTAGTGAATTGTGATTTTTCTAAAATATCCATAGAAAACACAAGGGTCAACCTCTAAGGATCATGTTAATATGGAGTTCCTGAGCATATTCACTGTATAACTCCTTTTTGTTTTACTGCTCAACTCCCTACAACAACTCTGCAGTTCTTTGAAGGAAATGAAAGGAATTTCATAGTCTCTATATAGTCTCAGTAAGATGGAGGACAAATCTTATCCAATGACCTAAATTGCATATATTTATCTGTCTCACCTCTCAGTTACCAGATAAATATTATGGTAAAGTGAGAACCCCCTCAAATTTTAAAGTGCTACATAAATGCCTATCATTATTATTTCTATTACTCTAAATTGGTTCTTTTTTTAAATTATGTATGCCAGCTCCCTTTATTTACTAGTGACTATTCAGTTTGGACTTTGGACTTTATTTCATTTTGATATAACAAACATCCAGTAAGGAAACTCCCTCAGCCCATGCAGATTGACAATATGTCTTAGAAAGTTGCCATTCAGCTCTCTTTGTAGTGGCCAGAAACTGGAAACTGAGTGGATGCCCATCAATTGGAGAATGGCTGAATAAACTGTAGTATATGAATGTTATGGAATATTATTGTTCTGTAAGAAATGACCAGCAGGATGAATACAGAGAGACTTGGAGAGATTTACATAAACTGATGCTGAGTGAAAGGAGCAGGACCAGAAGATCATTATATATGTCAACAACAATACTATATGATGATCAATTCTGATGGACGTGGCCATCTCCAGCAATGAGATGAATCAAATCAGTTCCAATAGAGCAGTAATGAACTGAACCAACTATGCCCAGCAAAAGAACTTTGGGAGATGAATACGAACCACCACATAGAATTCCCAATCCCTCTATTTTTGTCTGCCTACATTTTTTATTTCCTTCATAGGCTAATTGTACAGTATTTCAAAGTCTGATTCTTTTTGTACAGCAAAATAACTGTTTGGACATGTATACATATATTGTATTTAACTTACACTTTAACATATTTAATATGTATTGGTTTACCTGCCATCTAGGGAGGAAGTAGGGGGAAGGAGAGGAAAAGCTGGAACAAAAGGTTTTGCAATTGTCAATGCTGAAAAATTACCCATGAATATATCTTGCAAATAAAAAGCAATTAAAAAAAAAAGAAAAGAAAAGAAAGTTGCCACTGCCACTGAAAAGTTACGTGACTGATTCAGGTCACAAAATCAGTGTTTAAAAGAGCTGAAACTTGATTCCAGGTCTTCCTGACTCTGAAGCAATTTCTATATTCACTATACCTTTTGCCACCTCTCTGTCCTGAATGTAAAAGAAGAAAATTCCCAATGTTTCAAAGTTTTACTAAATCCACTCTCTAATTCTGACAGAACTCACCAGCTTCTGGTTGGACCTCACAAAATGTGATAGCATATCCCAGATCAAAACAAAAGGAATTCATATAGCTACCCATGACCTTCTCATCATCTACATTTTAATACAATCAAACAATGAACAAGCATTTATAAAGCACCTACTGTATATCAGGTATTGGGCTAGATACTGGAGACACACACACACAAATTAAACAGTCCTTAATCTTATATTTTATTAATTTGCATTATATTCAAGAAGACAAGATAGATAACATGCAAAAATGATACAAAGTAATTTGGGGAGCAATTATCTTGGATCCTGGGAAAAACTTCATGTATAATGTAGTCATTGAGTTGAAGCTTAAAGAAAACAAAGTATTCTAAAAGATGAAGATGAGGAGACACTAGTGTTTAGACATGGGTTATAGCCGATGCAAAAAGCATGAAGAAGGGTTTTTGTTGTGTTCATTCATTTTTTCAGTGGTATACAACTCTTTGTGACCCCAGTTGAGTTTTCTTAACAAAGATACAGTAATAGTTTGTTTATCACCCCCTTATTCAGTTCATTTTACAGATGAGGAAACTGAGACAAATAAGATTAAGTGACTTGCTCAGCTTCACACAGTTAGTGAGTATCTGAGGTCAGATTTGATCTCAAGAAGATCTTTTCCTGATTCCAGGTTAAGCACTCTATCCATTGTGCTAGCTGCCCTTATGAAAAAGAGAGGATAGTAAAATACTGGGGAGAGTAAAGATAATCTAATCAGGGCTGCTCAAACTACGGCTCTGGGCCAGATGCAGCAGAGAGGACATTTATTCCCCTCACCCAGGGCTATAAAGTTTCTTTATTTAAAGGCCCACAAAACAAAGTCTTTGTTTTTACTACAGTCCAACCCTCCAACAGTCTGAGGGACAGTGAACTAGCCCCCTATTTAAAAAGTTTGAGGACCCCTGATTGCTGAACGATAGAATCTAGGAAAGGAATAATGTATATTAAGACTGCTGGGACCTGGTTTTGAATTACCTTAAATAGCAGAGGAGTATGTATTTACTAGGGACAGCAGAAAGCCACTGGAGTTTCTTGAGTAGAAAAATGACGTGGTCAGATCTGCACTTTTAATCTGCCCCTCTAGGGTTGGCAGAGTTTCTCAAATATTGTCAGTAATTTGGGGAATCAATTTAAGAAGGACTAGGAATATTGAAGATATTTTGTCAACTAAAAATCTTTAGCAGGAAGTTGAAAGTTCACACTCTGGAATAATTAGTAAGCCATTCAAAATAAAGGCATTGTCCAGTCAGCCCAACATAGTTAGAGGTATCCTGGTCCAGTAGGGAAGGAGAGCTTTGGAGTAAAAAAAACCTGCCTTTAGACCCCTGGTCTCTCACTTGTTAATTGTGTGACTGTAGGCAAGTCCTTTCACTTCTCTGACCCTTCAGCTATTAAAATAAAAGGGTTGGATTAGATGATTTTCAAGGACCCTACAAACTCTAAATCTGTTATCTTATGACATGAGGGTATTCCTACTCTGGCTACACATCTCTCCTGCCTGTGAAACTCCTCAAGATAATGCCAAATCACTGAAGCTTTTGTGCCAATGCCTGGGGAAGTCCCAGATTTGTGGAGCAATGCGGCACTTTATTCATCTCTTCAGTGACTTCATCTGTGCAATTATGATTTGCTGGTAGTTCAGTCTTAGTCAGTTATGCATGAACCAGTAGCAGACCTTGGATCTTAATGATGCCCCTCCTGGGATAAACCGAAGCTGACAGCCTTCAGACAGGCTTCCTGTGCTATAGTAAATAAATGGACTTGGGGTCAGGAGCACTAGGTGAATGGCTCGCAGAGGTTGCCATAGATAAGCAAATCAGGTTGAAATTATGTTTCCTTGAGGGCCAGAAAAGAGCAGTAATGTATTGTGTCTGCTTCTGCCTCATCCAATTTTTAAAATTATCCTTAAGGGGGCTGGAGGAAATCCATACATCAAAGGGCTTTGTGCAAATAATACACAGTAAAAGCTCTTGCATACAGATGACCCATTTTTAAAAGGCAAGCTAAAAAGATCGTGCCTCGTGCTGCAGCAGATAAAGGATCTACTTTAAAATGTTTGGGATTGTTTTCAAGCTTAATTTCCTTTTCCTGGGTGGATAGCCCAGTTTACTTTATCTGAGCTACTTGGGACCACTAACCCAGGATATAAACTCTCCTCCTGATGCTCCTGAAATAGTTCTAAGGCTTCTATCATCTCCTATCAGCTATCAGTTAGAAAGCTGGAGATCACTGCAGGAGGCAAAGTCTTAGGCAGGTGATTAGAGTCATAGATAGCTCTTTCAAACAAAATCAGAGATTTAACCCAACCCTTGACAAATCCAAGGCTCATTAAAGTGTTTCAGGTGCTACTTTGTCCTATGCCTTCCGCCCTTCTTTGCCAACCCACTTTACATGGACATTACAACATCCCACTGGGAGATGGAACTTTTCCTGCTCTTAATGATTTCCCTTCTCTAAATGCTACTTTCTATAATGTCCCTTTAAAAATGTGCCTATTTCCCTTTCTATTTCCAGCTGCTTAACATTATCCTGAGCTGTTGCCATACCTTCACTTTCCTTATGCTGGGACAGAAACTCAAAGAATACCAATTTATATGCCTCATAAAATATGCAGTCTGTTCCTTGATGCTGCCTTGACACTTCCAAAAAAGAAAATCCCGGATGGGGTGGAACAATATTTCCTTGCCTTTTCTAGTTTTGAACCTTCCATCGCTCAACTTCACATCATCCTCTTCTCTCTGTCTTCAAATAGTAGCAGGATGAAACATCACTGCTTCTGATCATCTTCTAACCTTTTATCTTGTTCCTCAATGAGCAAAAACAAATCTGAAGGGACACTGGCAGAGTAAAAAACTTGTACTTGTTATGGGTCTGCCAGAGGAGTAGAGAGAGGATGATAAACAGCAGCTGCTTAGATTGGCAAGTCCAGGGAAATGAATACAGGATATGCTTTATTTAAAATCACTCCATTTATAAAAGGC